>NW_026860254.1:0-252724 GCF_026571515.1 Ruditapes philippinarum
ACAAGAAATAATATAATATATGTTTATGGGGAACTCTCCGCCGATTGATTCTTAAGACTTGCTTCAAATGTGCAAGAACCGATATTGTTTAGCATTTGCCATCAGTATAGACAGACTGTTGAAAAATCTGGTCAAGCCTCTAAACTGTTAGTTGATAATTTATTTTGTATTCTGATATAAAGCCTTTTTAAACATCAAATAAAAAGGTCCAATTTCAAAGCTGGAAAAAATCCTTCACACAAATTCAGCAGGTAAAGATGGCCAGTTTGAAGACAGTGTTTCTCTTTGGTTATAAAGCTATAGAGAAACTGGACTTAGCTTCTGATACTAAAGAAACATGTGTTAAGGGCGCACATGTAATTATATTACCTTTCTACTTCCTAACACTTTGCCACATTTAGTAGATTGACATTCAAGCCACATATAGAACGCAAAAGACGGAACACTATTAACGCATTTTGGTGGTAGGAACGCTGCCTTCGCAATTAACGCATTGCAGTGGTATAAATACTCGCCAAGTTTTTTAAAGTTTTCTTCTCTTACTATTTTAAGGGTATCACCTAGCATAGTAGACACACCATTATTGAGAAAGGTAATAAAAGAATGGGGAGAGGAGCAAGCACAGATCGATATGTTAGCCTCGTTTACGGTATGGCCTTTCAATTTACTTTGATATATTTCTTTCTGGTAATGTCATGCATTGCAACCAAATAAAAGATAAAAGATCCTTCATATTACAGACCTTAGACCAAGGTAAATCAGCCTAATAAGCACAATACGAAGAGCATCGGAGCTGTACTATAAAGGGTCGCTGGTGTGATCCTCAGTCAGGACAAAATTTCTCCGTGACAATTGATTTCAGACAATAGTTTTTTGTCTCTCATCGCTTATTCCGAAATTATGTGAGATTATCAGTCTTTCACTAGCAGATAACTACTGGTAATTTATCCCGCAAAACCGATTAGGTGGACCTAGCGCCAAGGTATGACAAACAATTTGTTAAAATCGGCATTAACCAATCAGCCAAATCAAACCATACCAAACCGCAGTAAGAAAATCAGTCGTTGAATACGACAAAGTCTTGCATACTGTTGCTGTAATAAAAAGATCTTATGCTTACTACAGGTACTTACTAACTGTTTAAGGCGATAATAATATTATTTTTCGGTTAACAAATACACAGTTACCACAAAGAATGTGCAATATATTTATGATAATGTACACAAACATTCAAACATTCACTGTATAAAAATTAATACAATTTCAGCAATTAGGTCGTTTGTCGTTACCCAGGGAGATAGGAAAAGCATGCCTTTTTCTTGCCGTGGATGCAACTTTCACGACGGGAGAAGAACTAATGTGTACCGGTGGATCGGAAATTGGATATGGCGTAAAACAATAACTGCGTTAAGATGTGTGTGGTAAAAGTAGGAGTTTGAACCGTAAAAAATTCTGGAAGCAAAGTGATCCCTCGGAAGCATCAATCACAACAAAATAACATAAGAATTGCAGACTCGGTTTGATTGAGTCTGTACATGAGGGATAATGAATAAGTGCAACATCCCTCACGCCCCCTAGCACCGGCTTGAGCGGTACTCAATTCTCAACACTTTATAGTGTTGGCATCAATGATCCCGAAGGATTAGAAAATATAACAACACTGAAGTGAAGTACGGGGCAACTTTTTACGGCTGCCACACGGCACTTGACACCTGCTGTTGTGAAGTACAAAATTCTGGAAGCAAAGTGATCCCTCGTAAAACACGAGAATGACAGTTTTTAAGATAAAAGGCCAGTTATTTGGAAGACGTCTGGACATCCGGCTTAATATATTGATTAATTATTGACATACTTAGATATTATACACAAATTAAGTTAACTTGTTAAGCTAGCATGAAGTATACCAACGGTTTAAGTTTGATGTACAACACATTCCTAGGCAATTGCATCTCCTCCGCCCTTTCCGTCAAACTTCGGATAAGAACCTCTAACACAGAAGTAATATACACAGAACTGATAAGATATTTCGGTCTAATCTACGCTAAGCATCAACATTTCGAGTAAGAGACCACCTAAATTGAGTATATTTATAGATATAAAAGTAAACAATACATTATTTGTATACTTATTATTATGGTTGTAGAAACCGAAAGTACAAAATGTCTACATGTTGGATTTGCTTATATTTGTACATCATAGGGCATTTTTTAATTGATTATGATTGTCAGACATAATTTAAATCATAAATGTACCGAAAAATACTCTATTTTCCTTTGGATATGAAATATAATCATTTATTATGTTACATAGTTGATAGCACGATGGTTATTTTTTATTCTAGCGCAATTATTTATATGGTGTGCATGCGTGGGAGCCTCTCTATATTTTAGATCTATGCCGGTAGGCCTATGACTCTAAAATGTGTCTGCATTCCAGGACAGACTGACGCAACTCATTTGCATTGTAACGCTTTTCTGAACATGGCGATAGGTTCATGGTCCCAGGCAATTCGATCATAAATATTTAGAGATTAAAATATATGTCCGTATGATGTATGCAGGAATTACGAAATCTATCTACAAATATGGTGTTATGGTGTAGGTATGCGTCCACGCCTATCACGTGGTTATATGAGTCATGTTAACGTCATGATAGATTCATCAACTATTGAAAATTGGTTACCAAATAAGTGGATTTCACAGGTGGCTGATTTGTGCCAGTCGCGTTTTCGCCCCGCGACCCCGCCAAGCGAAAAGTCGAGAATTATCAAGTTAAAATGGCGGGGGCGCGGAGCAAAAAGTCGATAATTAGCAGGGGCGAGGGGCAAAGTTTGATAAATAAAACTTTGCCCCGCGGGGGCGCAGAGCGAGATTTAAGAAATAAAACGGCGTTTTTTTCGCTCCGCGCCCCGCCATATTTCAACTTGTTAATTCTCGACTTTTCGTTTAGCGGGGTCGCAAGGCGAAAACACGCTCATTATTGGGGGCGCGGGGCGAAGTTATATATTTTAAACTTCGCCCCGCGCCCTCGCTAATTAGCGTGTTTTCGTTCCGGGCCCCCGCCATTTCTTGACTTTTAGCTATGCGAAAACACGAATGGCACAAATCAGCCACTATAATTTCCTTAGGTAAACTGTATCTGATATATATGGAAACCGCCACGTCAGAATTACGCAGAAGGTTTAACTTTCCAACTTTCTATGTTCTTTCATCAGCCACCGTTTACTTGAGAAACAATTTGATACTTTACGGAAATACTTTGACAATTAAACATAAGGAAATACATATATTTAAAAGAACTTTATAAACAAGACATTATCACTATGTTATGGAAACAGATTTATGTAATGAAACGATAGACGTAATAGTCCAGATAGTAATAGGTCACTACGTAACACAGTTCTACATTATTATTGATTGCACCCTCTTTTTTGTTTACATTTGAAAAAATAGATTAAAATAAGAATCCCTAAAGAAAGCCCAACGCGGCAAAATTGAAAATGTTGCAGGCTCGGTTTGATTGAGCCTGTTCATGGACGGTACTGTCAAGTGCCAACTACCGTCCACGCCCCCTAGCATCGGCTTAAGCAGAATTCAACATTTAACATGAACTGGTAAAATTTAGAATTTTGAAACATCCGCAGATGTGTTCATATGGCGGTCATCATGGAACCTTCAATGTGACACGTTAGTGCCATTCCATGAAAAGCGGCATATGGTCCCCAAGTAAAAAAATGCGTGTGCCCTAAACGAGAAAACAATGGGCGGAACTAAATAAAATGGAATTTTGAAAGGGGATCTGAGGTTATGAAGCCTGCATATCACAGATATAACGCCAAAAGACAAATTTAAAAAGCAGGCCTCATATCCTAAGGGTTATTCAACAGTATTCAAGTGAGAAATACTGGAAACACCCAACAAGAAAGATGCCGAATAGATAGAACTAAAATACCACAAGCACAACAATAATGTCGTTTTAATGACTTTTTACAGCCTCCACACGGCACAAACAACGCTGACAACCACGTATTAAGTCCGAGGTTGTTATTGGTAATATTAGCCGAGATAAGAGCCAAAAATAGATCTTGCACACTGATAGTTTTGTCATGACTATGGTGGATAGATTATGAAAAAAATAAGGAAAATATTGTGATTGCATAAACATTAAAGTTTAAGTCTGCAGATCATCAAGATGCAGGCAAATTAATGATGGGACAATTTGATTTTTTTTGTTGTGGTTGTTATCTTTCATTTATTTGTAGTGACCAATATCTGCCCGTACTTAAATAGTGACCAGCTTTTTTTCATCCCTTGTTTCTACGGTGTCAAATATATTCTCCCCTACCATATATCGGCAGTTACAAATATATTTCAATAGTCACCAATATTTTCCAGTAATTAAATAGTGACTTATATCCTTTGTATTTCATGGTAATCTATCATTCCGTATTTCAATATTTACACATACGTTATATTTATTTCAATACTGAGAAAAGAAATGTAACCACAATCCCTATGTTTTAATTAAAGTAATATTTTCCGTATTTTAATTGTAACAAATATCTTTCTGTATTTCATTTGTGATCAATATCAACAGTGTTTCAAAATAACAGTGACCAATAACCTCCGTTCTTCCATGATGACATATACCCATCTACTTCAATCCAAGACCAATATCTTCAAAACTGAACATTATCTCTCCCCCTTATTACCATTGTGCCCAATATGATAACGTATTTCAATAGTTACAAATACCCCCGTGTTTATATTTGTTTCTGTAGTTTTTACGGCAATCTTCACGCATTTTGGGTCATACCCTGGTATTCGATTGGCATAAACGGTATCAGTTATTAGCAATTTCTCCGTAAGTGACCCACTACTTTCTGAATCACCGATAAGAGACCATGACCATTAGATTAGTATTGTTGTCAAAAAGTAATGCAGTTTTCATCAGAAGGTTTCATATAAAATTCATCAAAATCTTGATAATAAATGTAAATAATTGTTGGTATTATACAATATGTCATGTATTGATATTTACATTAAACCACTTAATTTTAGCCAGTAGTTTACAGACACTAGTATTTCTAAGTGTTTTCATTGAACTATCCCACAATTAAAAATCAATTTCAAGGTTAAACAGAAGCAATGAGAATATTATAAATGTTTTTCTTGAAAACTAAAAACAATGACCATCTTTTCAGTCAACAGCTGACTTGTTTCTAATTGTGTGCTCTTAATAGTAAGGTTTTTTTTCTTGTTAGTTTTGAATGAATAAATTTTCTAAATTCGTGTTGTGGCTATATTCAGTAATTGATAGATGTAAATATTTCTAATATTGCACTAATTTCCCCAATACTTTCCGTCGAAGTTCTTGGTGTTTTTTGAAAATATGTTCCCAAAGCTCAGGTGCCAGTTCATGCCTGAAATAAGGCATTTAGGGGCTCCCCCATCTGTAAGCCCGAAACTTGCCATATGACCTTAAACGTGTTGGTGCGATGAAAATCCCAAACGAAATAAAACAAATTGTTATCAAAAGGTTGCAAATTACATCGACTTTACCTCGAAACAAAACAAGGAAATAATCATTTATTTAATTGTTTGACGGAAAGTGAATAAAAAAAGTAATTTTAATTATTATACTGTTAAACCTATCAAATATAAAAACACATACGATCTGAAACAAAATTTAGTTGATGTTTGTTTTATTTCTTACCAGTGAAAAATACATCATTATCACATACATATGTTAACAATTTTGCATAGTTGATGTCCGCGCGTTCCTACATAGATTTTAAAAACAACTAAATAATAACATTTTTTTGCATCATACCCTTTTGTAGTAATAATAAAATGCCCTGGAGATATTATTGATTTCTACAGCTAACGTATGGTCATGAATTGTGCTTATAACATTATAACATTCAATTGTTGACTTATTGAAATGAGAAGGTACTCTGACTTAAAAGTGAAAAAAGAAACAGAAACTATCAAACAAAAACATCATAAGTTCATTTGACCTTTCCTTTTGATTACATGCACACAATGCAAGAGAGAGTTTTTAAATTTTTTTACTCAAAACCTGAAAAATATTTATTATTATTTAATTTATAACGTAAATGAAAAGATTACAAATGAAATATTGTTAAAACTAAAATTCACGTTTCAGTTAACTTTTAAAACTTAACGCTACATTTTATGATATTTGTTTTATACTATAAATACAAGAATTAGTTTCATCGAATGGTATTTAGATAAATATTTCATAAGTGCCACTAGACTCGAGTGAAATATGAAAATTGTCACATACCACAAGATAAAAATAAGTCATGTATTATTAGAAAATCTTGAATTTTCTGTTTATTATATACTTTTCTCTTTTTCAATATTATGATTTAAAAGAATTCCCTTTTAATTTTGTGTTTTGACTGAATTAAAAAAAAAGTAGACCGGCCAAACAACAGTGAAAACACATATGTTTCTTCGAAATAGAAATCATGATGTACCTTACAAGATCTACACAATTCAACGTTGTACAAAAACGAATTTGCAATGGAATCTTACAAATGGTGTTTTAACGACCGGCTCCTAGAATATGGTGTTTTTTATACACTTTATATAGACAAAGAACAAATCGATGTTAACAAAAATGGCCATGCCACGCGGAAATTTATAGGACGTACTGATTGAGTTAGGGCTTTAATGCTCATTTTGTACAAAGAAGACCCTCTAAGTTGTACAAAAACGAATTTGCAACGGAGTCAGACTAATAGTGTTTGAACGGTTGGCTTTAGGATATGGTGTTTTTTACGAAAATACATACACTTTATATAGACAAAGAACAAATCGACGTTTTCAAAATTGGCCATGCCATGCGGAGGTTTCTCGGACATGTTATTGAGGTTAGGGCTATAATGCTTTTTTGTACAAAGAAGACCCTCTAACGTTGTACAAAAACGAATTTGCAACGAAATCAGAGTAATGGTGTTTAAACGGTTGGCTTTAGAATATGGTGTTTTTTTACGAAAATTCATGCACTTTATATAGAGAAAGTCACCTTCAAAACGGTAATCAGGTTGGGGTTCTCACGAATGATCTAAAGAAGTAAACATATTCCTGAAAAAAATGTAATGCTGGTTAAAGTATTATGTCGGAGCAGTCGTATGCGCTAATTCATTTCTGTAAATTTGATAAAGAATATAATACTTTGGTTCGTTTACTTACTGTGTTATTCGCTTTGGCAATAGCGTTGCGCAGATTTGGCGTTACTTTTACGATATTTAGACATGTCTGCGTTACTGATTAAAGGTCAATAATAATTTACGTTTTTTAGTCATGAAAACACCGTTTAAACTTCCTTTTCGTTAGATTTTATTGTTTCTTAGAAATAAAGAAAGACATGAAAATAATTCTAAAATATGTGTTTATCATTAAATACATGTATATTAATTTTTCAAAGATTAATATGTTTGATATTTGGAATTTTTTTTTGATATTTCGATCTCGTAATCTATAAGAATCTTTATAGAAATAAATGTCGGAACGAATTTCAAAACTTAATTTTTATAATCTGGCTGCGTACCTTGTTGAAATGTCTAGTTATCTCTCTATTTATTCAACTATCATTATTGATATATGGCACATATCACATAGATAGGAATCTATTGTAAATCAGCAACATATCATTAACATGGACCCATCATGGCTGCAGGAAGGCAAGTAATATGAAATATTTATGATAAGTTATGTCCCGTTATCATATAATTATTGAAGAGAAATATATCGGTAAAAGAATATTTCATATTTTTATTTTTTCCACAGAAGAAATATTAGTTTTTTTCTTGTTTTTGCATGTTGTTTTTGTTCGTGTAGTTTGCTAATTAAACTGTGATTTTTTAAAATAATATTGTTCTGCAAAGGCCTTAAAAATAAGAGCACCATTACAGGTATCCAATATCACGTACGTTTAGACCAGATGGCGAAAAAAAGAATCATTATCAAAAAATGTAATCTGTAATCTGTAAAATGCTCCGATCCTTTCTACCTGATTTGTGTAGCTAATATAGAAAACCGGCATGCAAGAAAACTAGTCCGGAAAGAAATCCTAGGCGAACGACAGAAAATAATAAAGAATTCTATATATGATCTGACGAGTTCGTAATAAATATCTGCTGCACCATATGATATTCATAAATGATGCATTTTTACATCAACGCCGTATGCCAGCAGCTTATCTTTCGAGATAAATGTTCCATTTGATTAAGGTCTAGATTAATAACTTGTGTGCAAAATTTTAGATCATTCGCTTACTCTTTTTTCCAGTATATTTATTTTAATTGTGGGAAATGATCCAGAATTGAAAAGCTTTTCAAATTGGGCTAAAAATGACACGAAAATAAGACTCTAAATTATTTCGGAGTATATATTTATTATATTTTTCATAGCTCACTTTTTCAATGTTGCAGCTGAACTGTTATTAAATTTTAATGTTATGCGTTTAGTCTTTTGGACATCAGTGGCGTTCCTTTAAGACGTTGATGCATTTTATGACTGCCATTTATAAACAGGCTGAACCTGCAATCTTGTGTTGGTCAATGTGTAAGGTTTTTTTTTCTTCTATTTTTACTATCTCATTGTTTATTAATGCGAAATACAGTTAGAGAGAAAGAGACTGTTAAAATTCTTACTCAAACGTGAACACATTTTATATTCTTTATGGAGTTGAGTTTTGCCATCTTTGTTACTTTGGGAAAATGTATTAAAATAATTATTTTAATGATTCGAATGCAAAACCTTGTACTTATATAAATAAAGATTGTTCGGGAAGGGTATGTCAGTATTATGATTATATGTAGCTAGTAAATATATAACGCTTGAATAGCAAAGATTGTAAATTACAACATTTCTGCAGTTATATAATCTAATTTGAACGTTAGCAATAAATACGATGAAACACACCGGACTACTGATATCTCAATCATTTTTAATATTGAACTGCATAACAATATTATTGTTACTGAAGTTTCAATATTAAACAACAAAGAAAACGAAGGGCTATTTTAAGTTTCTCTACTTTATTGTTTGTTTAATGAGCTAATGAAATAAGAAAACTTGTTGTCCATTCACAGCTGGTTATCAGACTGAGTGAGACTACAAACAACAAGCCAATAGACCATTTCTGATTTATGTTTACAATTAAATTTTTCTCGGATATTTAAAGTAAATACATAAAATAAAGAGATTTCCTGGCAGATATCTGTACTCGTATATCAGTCGTTAAAATAAATAATAAGAGCTTAGATCAGCTTGGTGATCTAATGATAACGGTAGAAACATGAGGTTTTGAGTCTGATCGCAAATAAAGAAAATATGATTTTACAGACTATATCATCTACAATACGTTTTGTTGGATATTATAATTAAAATTATGATATATGTTTGCTGATGAAGATAAAAAAGATAGAAATTGACATTTATGCTAATTGGTTGCCAATAGTCTGTATAATATTAGGATAAAGAAAACTGTCTAACTGAGATAATAACACAAGAGGAAACAACATTTGTATACAAGCTGAAGCAACATATATTTTTACATTTTGTTGTTAAATTAGTACATTTTTATTATGATATCAGCAACACTTTTCGTTTTACTCGAAAATATTAAAGTTACCATTCATGTATTTCATTTAACATTGTCTATGTGTCATGAGGTAAAAAAAACGAATTGGAAAATGTCATTAATGTATGCGACCGGTAAGCTTACTTGGTAAAGTTATATCTTCCGAAGGTCTCGGGTTTAAGTCCTGGTAATGCTTAACATTTTTTCCCTACATTTGACATCTGGCGCAGCACTTGGGCAATTCACGTTTTCTCTGCGAGCGTTAAAAATCGAGGCCGAATTTCAATTTTGCGGGATATTTCACTAGATAAAATTGTTTGACAAATTATTAGAGGAATGATTAAGTGGCCCAGTAGCTCAGCAGATAGAACTGCGAGGTGTTGTATACACTACATATTTTTTCTTACCCTGTGCAGTATAGTATGCCTTAACATGATAACAATCATACTTTGACCTGGTATATGTTTGATACCAGGGAGGAACATGTATATATCAGCAACAAAACTTACCAATGTTAGACTACTTGTTATATGACAAATGAAAATCTTCATATAATATTATGTCACGTTACTTGACTCATCTTTTTCTTGCATGACAATTGAAATGCACAATTAAGTAGATAATTAAGTCAGTAGTTATTATTGAAAAAGATCTTTTTTGTCTAAAGGATTATTACATTAATTAGCATTTGTCTAGTGTTTTGTCAGCTGTAATATAGATAAATTGGGGAAAATTATCAGAATAAAGTTTGAGATATACCTTAGTGAGCGAAAATTGTTAGTAATATTTGACAGTATTTTTCAAGATTTTTAGCTGCGTTCCTTGAGCGGTTATTTTCCTCATTGCTTATCCTAGTTTCTCTAGTATTCTTGTTGCAGTATCTGTCTTGCTTCAATTTCTTATCATGTACCTGGTATTGATGAGCTATAAAGTATATCATACATGTAATATCATTCATAAATTGATACAAAATTATATAGATGTGTTCTGTTTTGCTATAATAGCTTTCGTTCAAACTCAACTCTTATTTGAAGAATTTTGAAATTATTTTTCAAGTTTTAATTTGATTAATATAGAAATAAACATTATGTAACATTAAGCTAGAAAACAAGATCGATTTTTACCAATATTTAAAGGGAAAATAGAGTAAATATTCGGATATATACGACAACTTTTAAATAATGATACTGCCATATTTTGAGATTGATATTAAAATCAAATGAAAGAAACAGTTTTTTTACTTCTTACAAATGATAGTAATTGCGACTTATTGTAGACTAAATCATTTTGTAACTTCTAATTTTACATGAAATTGTGTTATTTCTCATTTTACTGCAAAATAATTATGTTAATCAGTCAATCATGTTGCATGTTAAGCTTAAAACCCGTTACGTAATACCGAGTTAAAAAGTTTAATATGTTATATACATATACTATTAAATGATTGATCTAACACGCACGTCACGAATAGTAAAACTTGGGAAATGTAAACTTTGAAAGGAGTGACAGAAGATAACTTTTCCGCTAAGTTCAAATCACAACTTAACATTGAAACTATAAATTGAAGTAGATTGATTATATACTAAACGTGTCAGTGGTTATTTTAATTTATCTGTACTAACGGTAGTTTAGTTGAACAAACGGTTTTCAAACAAGACTAAAATAGCAAAAAGCACATTTATTATAACAGCAATTTTCTTTAAAATATCTTAAACTTTCTTGGATTAAATTAATAATTAAATTTTCTTTTTTATTTTATTCATTAAGAAGTTAGCTTAAAATGTTTGTTTCGAGAAAACAAGCTCTGTTCTTGCAGAAATTAATGTAGCCAGAATTCTCAACTGACAGAAATTTGAAGGAAACAATAATGGATTCACAATTAGCGATACAACAGATATAAATGTGTCTGATCTATAAATGTGTTTATCTTAAACGTAGTATATGTAGAATTATGTAAGTAATGAAATAAATCAGAGATTCTAGGCAAATTTATTGGCATTTTATCATGCAGGTGTCGTGGAACTAACTCAAAACTATCGATAACGTCTATGATGTAAATAGTCTCCAATTAATTTGTTAATTATGTGGGTGGTTTTATTATGTAAAGAGAAATATGATAAAGCTTGTAACTCACTTTATAAGACTTCATTTGTGGTATATTAATTATTCATGAAATCAACAAATTTACAATTTCCATGGACTCCTAACTTTAGGTTTTACATCACGACTTACGTTATCATCATTTTAACGATTTTATGGCCTACACTTCTATACAGTTCAAGGTATTATGTATACAGTTTAACTATATGTTTAGTATTTTGACAATAACATTCTAGTAGAAAACGCTGAAATTGTTTGTGATTGGCTTTGTTTGCATTTAAACATTCATTGACCTACAAGTCGGCAAATGATAAAGTAAATAGCAGAAGATGAAATGGTTTTAGAAAAAGCTAAAAATATCGTCTGCCTACAGTGAAAGTAGCGCAAAAATGCAAAGAAATAATGTGTGATTTGTGTTTATTGTTCGCCTTAGAAGTATGATGTTTTGAAATTAATCGTAAGAGGGCAACGTACAATGTAAACAAATGTAAAGAAACATTTGTATCAACACATTATTATAGAGCGTTTCTTTGGGAAAGCGATGAGGACGTCACATCTTATAAAAATCAAAGTAAAAAATTGAAGAATTTGCGTAACTTTAATTATGGTTCCAATTCAATGAATCATTTCTAAATGTCTTGTACGAATATTACTTTTTTCTTGGTTCATTTATCTTTCATTATTTAGTTTGTTTATTTATCCTTCATTATTTGTAAACATGGCACTTTAAAGAAACATGAACGTTAGACATAGATATATTGTCCAACAACATTGACCTGGCACTCTTGCATTTGACCCCATAGTCGGTAAATTCCGTAAACGTTACTATCTACTTGTAGATCGATATGAATGTATATAACCAGTTGTTAAATGGCCTAAAGTATGAATCCTCCTTAGCACAGTCGTTAAGGGCTTTCACTTCAAGAATATAGACGCCCACTCGAAGGTTCGAATCCTGGTTCAGCCACTTTTATAATTTGTCTTTTCTTATATTTTTAAATTGCCATTTCTATATTAACTCGTGCAAAACGCTTTGATTTTTGTGTGTGTGCATTCTATCAGTGTAGTATTTTTAATTTGTATTATTAACGCGATAATGTAATGAAATGAAGAACAAAATTGTATAAAAAAAACACAACTTAAAAGGTATCCTAAAAACCATATGTAATAAAACTATTTCAAATTAATTCTTGCAAGTAAATTTCAAAATAAAATTACAAAATGCATGTTCTCATAACGTGGGGTTGATGAGGAAACGAACCAAAGAACTTCAGATCAGTAGTCAGGCATCTATACCAATACACCAAAACTCATTGACGTGTGAAGTTAACAAAGATATCGATACATTCGTTAGATACCACAGTTTATCACCTGACCTTTACGGAAATTAATGAAGTGCCAGGTCAATATTGTTGGACAATAACATTGTGAACATCTTTTACCTTGATTGTGTATTAAAATGCTTGCTATAAACTTTATATTAGTCTTGTTATTATGGCATAAATGTTGTCTCCAGTAACAACCAGAGACAGTCGTTGATAGTTACTCCGCGTTACATCGTATAGAGGAAAACCATGGTCTAACTGTAACGGATTACATAAACCGGTTCTGAAGGCTTGAATGTATTCAAACATACATGTGCATTTCATACACGGGTATATAAATCCGCGACAGAGTATGAACATCAGTTCTAGCAACATTTCTCTCACGAGATCACCAGCATTCAAATTCAATATTTATAATGTTAAGTTTAAGCAAATTGTTTTATAAAGATAAACCTACAAGTTAGTGGAAACATTTTTTGAATGTATAGATTTATTTCAAGTTTGTATATATGTGGAACAGAACTTGTATTTTGATTAAGGAAAATATAATTATATGTATATATTTGATATGTATGTTAGCATGTCTGAGCATGGTCCGTTGTTCAATATTCCGAAAAATAGTCTGGGGAGAATCACTTTTTTGTTTCCTCCGTGCATGCCCACGGATTCTACGGTTCCTCTTACATTTAAAAAAAAGATAAAAGGGATTTAACGCAGGCGGCCAGTATTCCTGAGACGAATATACGATCGAACCTGTTAATTTTTGTTTATTTTATATTTAATTATGAAATGTCGTTGAATAGTATGACAGTTTTGATCGAGATAGGCCGAGCCTGCAACATTTTACAATTTTGCTTGGGCTTTCTTTAGGGATTCTTATTTTCTCTTTTATACATATGTATTTCTCATTGTGATATATCCTACTGTTATAACGATCTGTAATAAAATAACCTCGCTACAATGCACAACATAGTTGTTTGTTTATTGAAAGTAAATATTTTAAAGCCCGTGTTTTGAACATGTATAAATATATGTAAGCAATCTTTAAATATAACCTGTAAATATTGATGTAAGGCATTGGACTTGTCGTAGTTTCGTAAATAATCCTTTTGATGTAAACAAAGTCAAAACGCAAAGACATTTTTTTATAATTATGTAAATTTACAACGGCAATGGTTTTTGCTTTACATTACTAGAAACAAAAACGTAGAATAAAGTTCAGTATGTAGATTAGAATGTATTAATTGATGCAAACGATGATAAATAACAAGAGACCGTATCTCTCATGATAATGTAATAAATGTGGCTTATTCATGATATATTATCATGATCCTGTCTTTAATTGCAACTGTTAATTCTGACAATTCATGAAATTTATATAAATAGCGCTGATCAATCAGTTGAATTATTAAGTTATGAGTTTTATTTAATACACTTACTGGTCACTTATTTGATTTGGCGTGATTAATATCAATCAATATGTAAGTTTATTGTGATAATATATGTCGACAACCGGAATGTTAATCACGAGTAATTCACGGTAAAACCAACAAATGTCAGTATTATCACTAAACGGCTTCATTTTGAAAACTAGTTAACTGATCATTATCTACTGACCTGACCAGCAATTCTGTGAAACCTACTCTCAATTTAATTGCTTGTTGATACGATAAAGTGTTCTTTAAAAATGGATTGGATTTTTTAAGTCTTCCTCCATCAGTTAATGACCTATACTGTTTTGATGGGACGTAACCCCAACAAAAAAAATAGGTAAAGTCTCTAAACTCATCTAATACAGGATAATACAACATTAATTGACATACAAATAACACGTTTTCCGGTGCCTAAACACTGTATCCATCGAGTAAAGCAGATACATTGAAGTTTTAACCAAACTAACAATTTACACATAACCGTCTTCAACTACAGCACCTCGTTGATCAGTACTTTACACAAGTCCCTCGTATGACATTAAAATAGAGAGAATTAAGAATCCTCAAAGAAAGCCTAACACGGCAAAATTGGAAAATGTTGCAGGCTCGGTTTGATTGAGCCTGTTCATGGACGGTAATGGTAAGTGCAAGTTATGGTTTACACCCCTAGCACCGGCTTTTAAAAGCAGAATTCAACATTTAACATGAACTGGTAAAAATTAGAATTTAGAAACATCCGCAGATGTGTTCATTTGGCGGTCATCAAGGAACCTTCAATGTGACACGCTAGTGCCATTCCATGAAAAGCGGCATATGGTCCCCAAGTAAAATAATGCGTGTGCCCTAAACGAGAAAACAATGGGCGGAACTAAATAAATTGGAATTTTGAAAGGGATCTGAGGTTATGAAGCCTGCATATCACAGATATGAGGTCAAAACACTAAGTCTTGGTACTATCTCGTGATTAAATGTGGTGAAGAAATTTAATGAAACAAAACAAATTAAACTTTCTTTCATCAAAGCAATATCTCTCTGTAAAAAAGAAATCATGTTTGACAAAGTTCTGCAGAAAACGTCATGTTTCACTGCAGGATGCTGTACCAAATAACTGTATACAACACGGGGCTAGTGTAGAACTTGAAGCTTTCTTCTCTATTAAACTGTCTGTATTTTATATCAAAGTTTGATTGATTTACAGCAAAATCACATTTTCTGTATAGTGTGCGTGTGTCTTATGGCATCATACGACTGTGTTCATGGAATGATACGGAAGTGTTACATTGAAGATTCTATGATAACCGCTATATGAACACAATTGTGTATGTTTTTAAATTCCATATTTCACCAATTCTCATGTTTAAGTTTTGTGGTCTGCTTATCCCAGTGTTAAGGGCGTAGAGGGTTACTTGTATGGAACATAATTAATGCATTTATTCTTTCTTGCTTGATGACATTGGAACTTGCATTATGCTATGCTTGATTTCATCTTGCTTGATGACATATGGGAACTTGCATTATGTTTGATTCCATCTTGCTTGATGGCATTGGAACTTGCATTATGCTTGATTCCATCTTGCTTTATGATATTTAAACTTTGCATTAAGCTGCATTCCATTTTTCAATATTTCAGTCAAACTTTCGTAGTGCTAATTCTTTAATTGAGTGATAAGTATTAAACTTGCACAAGCCATTTATCGTACTGGAATATCGAAATGTTAACGTCATATACCTTTATGTATAAGCTACTTTTCTTCATGCTCTATACGAACTATTTACGGTTTAGTTCTTATTTGTATTACTTTTATGTAGAAGTCATTTCAATCGAATATTTGTATTCCCTGCTTCCTTTTGTACACCTAAAATTACACGATGGATTTTGTTAAAGTGTGACTTATATCATTTATCGCTCGCATGGCGTGATTACTATTAGCTTACGCTTATTTCTATTATTCAGTGTTTATGCTAAATAAAGTTCGGTGTCTGATGCTTTGTGGATTATGTTTGATCATCTTACAATATATATTAAACGATGTCTAGCGATTGTGAACTGTTAAGGGTCGAGAACACTTGTTATCGAGATCAACGGAATTTTTCAACATTTCGCCTATCATCGGAATTTTCCGTATATAAACTGCGGTATTCTTTTGCATATATATAAATACGTACTAAGCACTTAATAGATAAATTACCCAGGAATGAATATAAATATAAGTAGAAAAGATTATGCAATATAATTTTACATATGTATACAGTCTTATAGAAAAAAATATATTCGTGAACGGTTATTTAGTGGGGCAGTTATACAGCGTGGGCAGTTATACAGCGGCGGATTCAGACCCTAGCTTTAGGGCTACACACCCAGCTCAGTTGAGGCCCACATGGAAAATTGGGTAACCAAATGTGTATCCTCAGTAAATAAAGACTTTACTTACTAACTTACTTACTTACTTACTTACTTACTTACTTACTTACTTACTTACTTACTTACTTACTTACTCACTTTACTTACTTTACTTTACTTACTTACTTACTTACTTACTTACTTACTTACTCAGCCCAAAGATACGTTCATGAACTGGGATGGATTATGTATGTGTCAGTTTCATGCAATAGTCGTCATAGTGTACTCCCTAATCAAAACATATAATGCTGTCATCCAGTTGATAAGCACCTGCCTAGGTGCTACAAAGGTCTTTATCTAATGACTTGAACATTAAAACAGGCAAATTTTATGTCTCTGAGTCACTAATAGTGGCGAATAGGTGTGTTACGCAATACAATATATAATAAGGAAAGAAGGAAGTTGTTTATTATTGTGACATGTGCATAGCCAACAACAAATAATGAGCATATGTATATGATTATAGTTTACGGCCCAATGAGCTTATAAGTCACCAATTTAATGTGTCACAGACACCCCTCACTCACCACCACATTCATAAACATTTGTGCATAAAAATATACTATGCGCATATTTCAGTAATATATTTTTTATTACAGAAATTTATTGAAATCTATTAAACTCTTACTGAATATGTCTTATTTAAATAAAATCACATGCACACAATGTATGGGAATCTGCGTTCCTTATTACGGGTCAAGAAAAGTAGTGCCTTTCTTTAAAAAAAGGCCATTTTCTTTTAAAAACACTAAAGTTATATTCATACTGTCCACTTGTAGTGTATATAGGGTTTAAAGCTAAATATTTGTGTGAAGCCAAATGATATTTATTTTATATTACAAAAATACTGTGAAGCAACAATCAGTATTTTCAAATATCAAGTTTTAGCATAGTATATCTTTAAATTCAATTTAACTATTGCACATACGACTACGGTACACGCTCAAAAAGTTGTATAAATAATGTATAAGAGGTGTTTTGTCACTTGTAGGATGAGTTATAAGAGAAATGTATTACATTTTTTATCACATGTTGGCCAAATCTTCAAAAACACCACTTTTCGACTGTCGCATCGTTTTCTATTGATTTTCTCAAAATCTTCCACTTACATGTCAGCCCCCACAAACACTGTTCGGTTTACGCCCCTATATAAAGGGGACTTTGTTTACTCCTCATGCCAAAATAGCGGGACCATCCGGAAAATAACGGGGTGTACCGACAAAGCGACACCTGCTGGTATATTATGAAAACAAAATATTGCAACTCGCATTATGCTTACCGCCAACTGCTTAGTGCGTACTGTAACATGCGACTATAATATTGCTATCGTTGTCATCTTCGTTGTCGATGCGCATTGATCATGTATTGCATTATATTTGTAATCAGTGAATATATCGAAGCATATGAATGTTAAGACACGTCAAATTCGCCAAGTATTGATCAAAATCAATTATTTATTGTGAAATAGTGTCGACAATGTAAGTGGCAGATTTATAGCAAATTAAAGGTACTTACAGGAACTTACCATTTTACATCTAGTTATATCAAGAACAAGCAAAGAATGTTATCTTAAACACCGAACATAATACGCTGTCCTTAAAAAAGATGCAATTAAACATATAGCATATTAAAATATGTGAGTTTGAAGGTTCAGAAAGGAACACATGAAGTTGCAATTACACGATAGAGCATTCAGTAATCATAATGCATGATAGTATTCAGCAGGTTTCCATTGTCATAAAGAAATGTGGTAGCAAGCATAATGTAAGTCTAAATATCATCAAGCAAGATGGAATAAATGCACTAATTCTGTTCCATATACTTGCATTTACCAATTTCGTCAGTGAACAATAGGCGAACCTAACCTTTACCGTTTTTTACGAGTTCCATTTATTTTATTATTTTATATTATATGCATTAGTTTTATTCATTGGTATATGTAGTTAATTTAATCTACAACAATTTGTCATTTGGTAATATCCCGTTAAGCGTTAAATGGTAAAATATAAATACCAAGCATATTCTGACTGGCAACCAAAGAAACATATTTCCCTACAGCTTGATTTGCTTTGATCATAATTATTATTTGTCACTATTTCTGATTTTTGTAGGTAGTTATCTAAAGCGTTTTGTTTTTTTAAATATTTGTAGTGTCTTGTGTTATGTGTGTCATTATAACTTCTTTTTTGTGGTTGTACCATGCAGTCATATCTGGTTGTTTTATTCGCTAGTTATCAATTTCTAAATAAAAGAAACATATTAATCTCTCTTTCAAGTCTTTTTTGCGTACACTGTCTCTTCTCTTTTTCTTATTATCGCGATTCATGTTTAAACTCTTCATAGGTTATCATAGGTATATATAACAAATTGATCGATAAACTACATACAAACATGTATAGGTATAGGTATGTAAATTTGTAAAAACTTTAAATTTATGTCGTGTAAAACTGACAATTGAAAAATGAATGTTGTACGAAGGAATGCAACGGGCCTTAACTTGGTTTAAATTCAATTAAAACAACTAGAAATATTATTTTAATTTTACAATCAGTAAGAATTCCATTTAAAAGTTAAACATTAAATTGCAGAATAGTATCTGACATTATTGAGTTGTTATAAAACATATAAAAGATTTAGTTAGGACATTTTTTAAAATACTGGAAATATACTAAGTCTTGCTGTATGAACATAATTGAAAAAATATCTCAAGCACCGGTGACCCTAATTTTGACCCCATTTTCCAAACAGGGTAAGAGGAATATCAAAGGAAAATACCTATTAAATACTATTATATGATTAATTTTGTAACAATGTAAAATAAACATAATCGATGATGTTATATTCCTTTTAACATTGAACATATGTACATCTAGCATGATGATAAAATATGACCTACAAACTTAATAAAAACAAAATATTGTTGACACTTAGACAAAAACAAGAAGTGTCACGGAAAAGTAACTTACGTGTTACTTGCCCGATTTGAAGCTTTGACATAAATCCGTAATATATGCCAATATACCGGTAATATACGCAAGACCACCTTTGATGAATATCATTCCTAAATTTTATTGAAATTCCATTAGAAGTGTAGGAGTAATAGTCTCAACAAATTTTAATAAAAAAGAATCATTATCAATGGCCCATAACTTTGTGGAAAAAAACATTCATACACAAAATCATGACACAAGGCACAACTAGGCTTAGAAAATCCTTAAACACCATGTAATTTCTTTTATAAATGTCAAATGGTTTTGGATATGAAAGATAGACAAAGTTAATGTATTGAAAAATTAAGCAACTATGCACAACTAGGCTTGGTGACAAACAATCCTGTGAAGTTTCACTTAAGTCATCCCCCAGCGGCTTTGGATATGAAGCGCTTATTAGCTTACTCCAACCAAAAATTGACAATTAATGGTTCATGACTGTGCCCAAAAAAATTCAAGTAGAAAATCAAGATACTATGCACAATATGGCGTCAAACAAATCTTGCGAAATTTCAAGAAATTAACCTATTCTTCAGCTATTGGAGATGAAGCGTGGTCTAACTTATTTTACTCGTAAACTGACCACTAAGGCGGACAAGCTTATTACTGCCAAATTTAATAAGGGGACACTATGCACAACTGGGCATGGTGAAAATCAGTCCTGTTAAGTTTCAGTGAAATCCCTCATTGGTTTTTGAGATGTAGCGTGGACAAGGTAACATTTCCTTCAATCTGATTGGATAGATTCTTAACATACACAGAAACACAAAATTCCGTGTAGGGGTCGAACAGTAGGGACGGATTATCCGAGTAAAACTTCGTCTTTTGATTAAGCATTCTTTATTTTCAGTGACTTCGAATGATCGCCCTTTATACAGATTAAAAACAAACAAACAAACAGTAGGCGTCAATTGTTGTGTGGCAGCTGTTGTAATGTCCTGTATTTCATCTTTTAACTAATCGTGAAAGGCATAATGGTCAATCTGATGATATAAAACGTAATAATTGTGAAAAATGTACACTCTGGGTATTTTGTAACGGTAATACTTGAAAAGCAATATTGAACGAAAGACTAATTTAATCAGTTGATAATATACATAATACGTTGAGTTTTAATCGTGAAATTCGCACCATATAATAAGTGTCTATTTTCTATTTATAACATACATGTATATCGTTATACTTAACAATACCTTGTCAAAAACTGTAATGTGACCTTATGCAATGCTAGGTCCAATTTTAAGCAATAATTGCCCTAAGGTATTGTAAAAGTCCTTTCACCTCAATCTATATTAATCACATTTTACAATAGCGTGCCAAAAATCTGGGAAAAGGGTGTTAAGTTATCATAACCGAATACTTTGAACAGATGGTACCACTCTATGACAAATTCATCTCAATCCCTTATATCTCAAAATAGCGGGCAACACTTCATTTTAAGAGAGTTTGAATTTGTGTGGAGATATAAAATGCAATCGTTTGCTGCCGAACGCAAACAGTAAATGATTACAAACTGGTCAAAGTAGAAATTTACTGTTTTATTTGATATCTGTAATTTATTAAGGGGTAGTGGAAATAACATCTAAATCAAAATAGTGAAATAACCTCATAACCTCTGATCCCCTTTCAAAATTCCATTTTATTTAGTTCCGCCCATTGTTTTCTCGTTTAGAGCACACGAATGTTTTTACTTGGGGACCATATGCCGCTTTTCATGGTGTCACATTGAAGGTTCCATGATAACCGCCATATAAACACATCTGCGGATGTTTCAAAATTCAAAATTGTACCAGATCATATTAAATGTTGAATTCTGCTTAAGCCGGTGCTAGGGGGTGTAAACCATAACTTGCACTTACCATTACCGTCCATGAACAGGCTCAATCAAACCGAGCCTGCAACATTTTCAATAATGCCGTGTTGGGCTTTCTTTAGGGATTCTTATTTTCTCTATTTTATGTATCTGTATAAATGATCTCCAAATATGTTATGTTATATGATGTATTAACAACGTGTCCATTAAACAAATGGATTTGTTTGTCTTGCTATTATTTTGAGAATGCACATTATCTGTTATGATAATCGAACGATTGTAAACACCCGAGAAGAATCTGAATAAACAATAAATTCATGGTAATACGTTTTTTGTCTTCCCATACTTTCATGTAATAAGTATATGATAAGCAAAAAGGTCAATAGAAAGTAACTGTAACATACTGGTGTGAAGTGATAAACAAAAATAATTAAATATAATAGTAGGATTAATATATGTAAATGTGTTTATTAATAGTCCTACATGTAGTTCTGGCAACATTTCAGTAAATGTGTATGACTATTAGTCAAGATAGATCTGACATTATCCTTTGCTATATCATGAGTCCGTGAGTCTCAGAAATATATATGATTTTAAAGGCGTTTCTGTCAATTGCCAGGTTTATTCGAAATGTGGTGGTAAATAAACAATAAAACGAAGATTATTCATTATGTTAGAGCAACATCACTCACACTCCCCTAGCACAGGCCAAAGGAGTATTAAATCTTCAATACTTATTGGAGCCAATGAAGTTTTGTCGAAACAGAAACACACAACTATTTTATTGTAAGCATAAGATATCAAGGAGTCCAAACGCATTGAACATTGGTTTTGTGATGAACATTAAAATAAGACAGATATTGCAAAACATAGTTATTTGGAGTCTGAATTCTAGCTTTTTTTAAATTGAATGGAAATATTTTTATTCAATTATTCGTTTGGGAAATTTTCAACTGCAAATATTATCTTATTTGTTACTTTTAATGACCAAATTGATGTGACAACACTAAAATGATAAAAATATAAATAATTCTCTCGAGATATGGCGTGGGTCGCTCAACTTGTTCATTGCCACATTTAACTGTTGTTCGAGTTACAACACATGAATTACACTTTTTACAACAGTTGTAAAATAGATGCAAAATTGTTCAATTCCAAATAGTAAACCCACGGTGAAAATATTCAGTCACTGTTGCAGATATAAGATTGTTAAATTAACTCCAGTTGGAATATTTCTTCCTGAAAACTTATTTATTAAGATGAAAAATAATGGTTTGTGTATAAATATAACATTATTATACAGTTTTCAGGTTAAAGATCTTAAGAATAAGGACGCTGTTAAGTAAATGAAATAACAAAACACTTGCAAATGCAGATTCGATTAAATTGAATTGATTTATGAGTTTGTTTGCTTACTTGTTTTCTATTATTTTATTTAGGTCTTTATTGTTTTTGTTTGTTTGCTCATATCAACGATAAGAGACAAACGTAGGGAGAATAAACCGGTCTTACAAAAAGAAAACAGTTGTACTTTAAAAACATAAGAATTGGTAGTTATAACGTAAATAAAAATGCTTCTATTATTAATAGACAGGCGTCTTGATATCAGTAATGAGAGACGGGTTTGTAAAATTACTATGATCATAAAAGTACATCATCATTAGGCCCATCGCGACACTCATAGTAAAAAGTCGAAAGTATGGTGAATAAAATTCGAAAGTACGATAGTTAAAGTGACATTATGCTCATATTTTCATAGTCAAGTTGAGCTGAATTTTCTTTATATTTCAAAAGATTGACTGTCAAAATGGTGTTTGACCAACAGTTGATATTGGAACATGCTTAGAATACAATTATATATCTGCCTAAAATTTAAAAAGACTGTCCCACTCTTTTTATAAACTTAGCGTTATAGGTAAATTCTAATGGATATTTACAGAAATTTCGTTTGAATCAGTGCGTTATTTATTGTTTATGCGAACTTAATTATTAAATTAAAAGGAATTATGGCAAAATGAAAACTTATTTTGATCTTCACCCATTCACTCACTATATAACCTTTGATGGGCATAATGTCAGAAAGGTTTTTAGAAAGAAAATACTGCTTATTAGAGTGTTGAATGTCAATGTGCGGCTGGGCGAGCGAACGTACAATATTTCTTCTGTGCGTAACGCCTCCTACATTTTTACAGAATCTTTTACCAAAGCATTACCCTGGCATATGTTGTCATTGATAGTGAATGCTTAGTTAAGTATAACTCTACGTTTTTTTAGATTAATATGTTGTCTATAGAGAAATTCAACACCTACATTTGTAAATAATTATGTGGACCACGTATCGTTCATGCGAAATAAATTATAAAATTGAAAAGACTTATAGCAAAATGTAAACTTCTTTTGACATTGCCCTCTTCACTCATAATGTACCCTTTTATGGGCATAATGTTACTTTAATGCAAAAAATAATAGACGGTTTTAAAAGTGAATGAAGGCAGCATTGAAAATGTACTTTTATCTTATGAAGCAAATGCATACGAATGTATTACAGTCGCAACACACGTTTTCTGCATTTCTTTTTTTCACTATTAAATCGTACAACTTAGAAATAACTATGACTTAAACAAAAGTATGCAATAACAAGTTAACTTTAAAGCTTACAAAACTTAATTTCATAGCAATGATTGTCTTATTCAAGATAAGAGAAATAAAGATGTCAATTTCAGACTGTATTTTATGCCTTATAGTCATAAGTGTTTATTTCAGCATGCATGTGGAGCTTAGGTTCCTATCTTGCTTGTTACAGAACGGTTAAAAACAGTTTCAGGTACAGGAATTAATTATCATTGTTCTCTGTCTTCTTTTATTATAAAATAAGTAGATCGAGTATAAAATACAAAGCAATCCTCAGTAGGATTTTATATAATTATTTGTAGTAGTTATCATACACCTTTTCCTAGGGAAACACTTTTCCATATAGTGTCGTATAACATTGTTATAAATTAACCACTTTGAAAACTCATGATATTTTTGTAAAGTACCATGCATATTCTGAATGGCAACCAAAGAAAAATATTCCCCTGCAGCTTGATTTGTTTTGATAATGAATATTATACATCTCTATTTCTGCTTTTTGTAGGAAATTATCTAAAGCGCTTTTTTATATTTATCGTACTGATTCATGATATATCAGATGACAAGAAGCTTTCTGTGTCATTATTACCTTTTATTGTGGTTGTACCATGGAGTTTAACATTTTTGTTGTTTACTCCTAGTAATCAATTTTTAAAGAAACATATTTAAAAGACCTGAAAACATTTTCGCGAACACTGCCTCTTCTCTTTCTTATTATCGTAATTCATGTTTAAGCCCTTCATAGGTAACCATATATAAAATACTACATACATACGTAAATTTGTAAAAACTGACAATTGAAAAATGAAAGTACTATGTAAATAAATGCATTAATAAACGGGCCAACTAGAAATATTCTTGTAATTAAAAATCATAAGATTTTCATTTCAAAATAAAACATAAAATTGCAGAATAGTATCTGCAATTATTGAGTTGTCAAAAAAAACATATAAAAGATTTAGTTATAATATGTTTATAATACTGGAAAAATATATTCTAATTGAATCTTTTATATGGTGTATGAACATAAGTGTAAACATATTTCAAGCACTAGCGACCTTAAATTTGTCCCCATTTTTCAACCAGAGTTAGGGGAATAGTAAGCTACCTATCAAATATGGAAGATATCTGTAACTTTTATATGATTAATTTTGTAACAATGTATTTAATAAACATGGGCGATAAAGTTAATTTCCATTTCTTATTGAACGTATGTATGATGAAATACAAAAATTATTTTGTTAGTTTTAGGATGAACATTTTACTTTTTGCTGACAACAATTGTGTATTATTGTGTTTTATTTCCCCCTTTAATTAATAAGGGATTGTTGTGTCATCCTGGCTAACATCGGTCGAAACACCTTTATTTGAACAGCTACTTCATAAATGAATCTGCAATTTTCAATAATAAACAATATTCTGCTGTTCTTTTCGATAATTTGATATTATAGGAAATGAAAAAACTATCGTAAAAAGGCGTTGTTGTAATATATCAACTGTTTTACGACATGAATTATTGAGCTTGTTTACGGAAACACCTAGATATGATTTTTCTTTATCAATAAAATAATCAGTGTGAAGTATTTATAAAGCTTTTAAAAGCAGGCGCACATTTAATGATTAGCGTGTTTTGCACTTCTTTTCCCCATAAACCTGTTGCTAACGTTATAAACGTTAAGAACTTAGTTAACTTTATACGTTTATTACAGAAATATTAAATATTTTCATGAAAATAAAACCAAAACACCCACCTTTTACATTGTTTTTCTTTTGTATTTTTAATTCTCATTGTAAGAATTTTGTCTACTAAAACAGATCGTATAGTTTACAACCCTGCTTTTATAATGGAATTTTAAAGAGTCTCTTATATAATCAATGCGATATGTGACTCACTAGAAACAATAGCTGCATAATTATGAGCTATAATTTCGTAAAACACTGATAGATAGTTGTATCTTACGAGAAAAGTAAAATAAATGTCGATCACACTAATGATCGTTAAAAGATTAAGACTTGATTAAGATTTATGTTTATAACAGAAAAGAACATAAAAGAAATGCATGAATATTAAATGCTTTGTACATGCGCTGTCTAAAATGATATAAGTATGTGGAGCAAAATGTTTGAATATCGAAATAAGTAACTGTTTGAAGAGACATTACTTTGTGTTGCCATTCATCAACCTATTAGGTAACAAATCACCATACAAATAAAATAAGACCCATCTTTATATTAACTTATATTGACACAAAAGACGTTGATCATTATATCGTATTAGAAAGCATGGAAAAAAATAATACTATTACAATTTAATTGTACTGTGTCATTTGGTCGTACCTATTATCTCACTTCGTCGATATGTAGGAACGTTATAATGTTATTGTAAAAATCTGCCACCGACAAAAAAAACTAACATGCTTGGCAGCATTCTTAGCTTAGTCTCATTATTTCCTTAAAGTAAAAAAGAACATTGCCGTTTGTTATTATTTTGCATAGGAACACGTTATTAGAGAGAAAATAAAACAAGTATAAAATACAGAAAACAAACCTTTCAAGTGAAGCATATATTAAGGCTTAAAATTGCATGCAGCACATGACAGTCATTGATCTGTAAAGCTAACACAGAACACGCTGCAAAAGAGGATATAAAATTCCATAAAAACTAAAAAATGGGGGACAAATACATAAGAAGTAATTTGAACATGCTATATCTATTTATTAGATTTTATAATTTGCTTTTTAGTCAAATTCTGTGTTTACCCAATCAAAAGATCAATCAGTTACGGATAAGATGTAAATGATAAAATCAATCAGATCATCTTTCTAAAGACTTGTAAACAAACAACTGAAGAAACAATGTCTCGTTTATTGTTTTTGTGTAGTACTAGTAAAATAACTTAATTATCAATTTTTTGCTCTTGCCAATTTGTATATTTATCTTCCATACCGTACATATGATAATTTCAACCACACTCTAGTCCAACACTTAAATCAAAAGTGTTTTAAATTAAACAAAAAATTTGATTCAAGTTATTCAATTTTTATATTATATGTAAATAATTTTGTAAGATGGTTTCATGTACAGACTCAATCAAACCGAGTCTGCAATTCTTATGTAATTTTGTTGTGATTAATGCTTCCGAGGGATTACTTTGTTTCCAGATTTTTATACTTCACAACAGCAGGTGTCAAGTGCCGTGTGGCAGCTGTAAAAAGTTGCACCGTACTTCACTTCAGTGTTGTTATATTTTTCTGGTCCTTCGGGATCATTGATGCCAGCACTATTAAGTGTTGAGAATTGAGTAACGCTCAAGCCGGTGCTAGGGGGCGTGAGGGATGTTGCACTCATTCATGATCCCTCATGTACAGACAAAATCAAACCGAGTCTGCAATTCTTATGTAATTTTGTTGTGATTAATGCTTCCGAGGGATTACTTTGTTTCCAGATTTTTATACTTCACAACAGCAGGTGTCAAGTGCCGTGTGGCAGCTGTAAAAAGTTGCCCCTTACGTCACTTCAGTGATGTTATATTTTTCTGGTCCTTCGGGTTCATTGATGCCACCACTATTAAGTGTTGAGAATTGAGTGCCACTCAAGCCGGTGCTAGGGGGCGTGAGGGATGTTGCACTTATCCAGTATCCCTCATGTGCAGACTCAATCAAACCGAGTCTGCAATTCTTATGTAATTTTGTTGTGATTAATGCTTCCGAGGGATTACTTTGTTTCCAGATTTTTATCATAAGATTACCAACATACCGTTCATTAGGTTTT
The DNA here is from genome assembly GCF_026571515.1 of Ruditapes philippinarum. Taxonomy (NCBI): domain Eukaryota; kingdom Metazoa; phylum Mollusca; class Bivalvia; order Venerida; family Veneridae; genus Ruditapes; species Ruditapes philippinarum. Next base: position 28,084 of record NW_026860254.1, read on the forward strand.
TTTGTTATTCTTAGTATAATGTTTGAAATATTCATTTTTATCCTATGGTCCCTATAGTGGAGGAACAGGGATGATATTGTTACCAAAACTTCAACAAACAAACAGTTTAACAGCATTTTTTAATTTTGTTTGATCAAACGATTCTTAATATATATAGAAATCTGGAAACAAAGTGATCCCTCGGAAGCATTAATCACAACAGAATTACATAAGAATTGCAGACTCGGTTTGATTGAGTCTGTACATGAGGGATACTGGATAAGTGCAACATCCCTCACGCCCCCTAGCACCGGCTTGAGCGGTACTCAATTCTCAACACTTAATAGTGCCGGTATCAATGATCCCGAAGGACCAGAAAAATATAACAACACTGAAGTGAAGTACGGGGCAACTTTTTACAGCTGCCACACAGTACTTGACACCTGCTGTTGTGAAGTATAAAAATCTGGAAACAAAGTGATCCCTCGGAAGCATTAATCACAACAGAATTACATAAGAATTGCAGACTCGGTTTGATTGAGTCTGTACATGAGGGATACTGGATAAGTGCAACATCCCTCACGCCCCCTAGCACCGGCTTGAGCGGTACTCAATTCTCAACACTTAATAGTGCCGGTATCAATGATCCCGAAGGACCAGAAAAATATAACAACACTGAAGTGAAGTACGGGGCAACTTTTTACAGCTGCCACACAGTACTTGACACCTGCTGTTGTGAAGTATAAAAATCTGGAAACAAAGTGATCCCTCGGAAGCATTATTCATGGTTAATGTAGACAAAGTCTTCTGAAAAACATGTTATGAAACAATATTTTACATTAATAATACTTCATATTTCTCATTCTCATAATAAATCGCTGTTTACTAGAAATTCAATAAATATATATATAAAGGAGATTTAATTCAGACGAATTTGAAAACTTAATAGTAATATAAAATACAAGAGATTTTGGCTATGAATTCATTTTTTTCTGATTGCAAAAATCAGCTCGTTATACGCAGATCACAACTTTTAATAGTGTTCGGATAATGGAATCTCGAGAGTTTATAGTGACATCAAAGACTTGTCGAAATTAACAAGAAATGCAAAGTCTAAATCTTCAAATTCCATCTCATTAGTATCATTATTAAAATAGCAATCAAATTACAGACACAGAAATGAATTCATTACGAGTTATGTCATCTGGTTATTAAATAATTTTACGTAAAAGAGAAATTTGAATGAACCTGTGATTTCTGAAAGGCAATTAATTTTTTTGTCTTTTTAACAGAATGGGAAAAAACAGCGCGATAATGATTAGAAGAGTCAGAAACAAATTAATACATTTTCACAATTACATCACATTTCACTACATGTATATCACATTACAGAAATAACTAAATGTACATGTAAAGAGATGTATGTTATAGCAGTTTGATCATATCATCACAACTTACCCCATATAACATGCAAAGACACTAGTAATATAAAATGTTACTTCGCCATATCAAGTACAAAAAAAAAAAAAACATACGAAATATACAGTTGAAACTTAACTAAAAAGAGAGACAAACAGAATCTATAAACGCCCGAAACGACAAACTTGTGAAAGTTACAGAATCGATTTGTGTGATTTGCTATCGTCCACGTTCTCTAGCGATGGCTACGCTTAATGAAAACATTTAAGTACCGTGCCTCCAGATTCATACTGAATTTCATAGAAATTTGAAATTGTATTTAAAAGTAAAATATTGTAAAGTGAACAAAGAAGAAAGTAATTTACACTTTGCGAACGGCAAATAAAATCCACGTAGATAACAAAAAAGGACAAAATATGCAAAACGCCCTCACTGTGATACATTCGCAGTAGAAATATGGGAAAAAATACTGCACAAACAGTTATTAATCGCACGTAACACGTAAATTATTACTTGAATCATTTAACTGTTCTTGAAAAAAGCACATTTAGTACAGTTTTTACAAGCTTTATTTTCTTGAAATATTAACGGTCATCGGGGATTGCATGCAGCTTTTATTATAATATGATGTGTTCAAACCTGTTTGGTATGTTAATCAAATATTCTAATCTAGTGGACGTGGACTTATATATTTAAGCTTTAAGTGTTACATTGAAGTTGCCATCATAACCTCACATCTGCGGATGTTTCGAAATTCAAAATTTCACCATTTTCATGTTTAAATGTTGAATTCTGCTCAAGACGGTGATAGGGGGCGTTGACGGAAGTTTGCACTAGACAGTAGAGTCCGTGAACAGGCTCAATCACTTCGAGCCTGCAACATTTTCAAATTTGCCGTTTTGGACCTTCTTTAGGGATTCAGAGCTCTCTATTCAGATTTCTCTATTTAAGCTTGGACTGCACTGTATAAACTTATATCAATTTTCAGTTGATTTTTCAAGATGGCTGTAAGGAAAACAATCTGGATCTTTTTTATCTATATAAAATATTAACTGCAAATTATTGTAAGGCCCTAAAATATAATAGGTGATACATGTAACACATATATTGATCTTCATTTATCTCACTAACGTTTTTTCTTAATGTTAACAGGTAATGCAACAACATTAAACTTATCTGGAGAACTGATAATTTGGTAGTAAAATACAAACCAAAATATTTTCCTCTACTTGACTGAGATAAGTCGATTTTAAACTGCCCATACATTCTATTAGTATATTTTTATGGTAGAAAATGTAAATTAAAGAAATGTGTTGACTGGTTCTATGTGTGATTATCATATCTATTTTAAAAACCTTGACCTTCTTTTTGTTTACTTTTCTATTCTGTGTTGTTTTGTTGGGTTTTTTTTCACTGATTGTAATACAAATTTGGTCATATCCACCTAACCGACTTTCCTAACTAACTTGTCTCTGCAAGTGACAAAATATCTATTTTACGCGATTTATGATTTAGCAGCAGTGACAAAAATAATCGCTAGACGCATTGTCTGAGAAAATGTTTTTACTAGCGAACTAGAATACTTATTGAATGACTTAACCAATGGTCTCCCTATTGAGCTAAGCAGGCGGAAATATATGACGTATAGCATGATGTAATAATCCTTAGACATAATATTTGAGCTGCGTCATGATAAAACCAACATAGTGCGTCTGCGATCAGCATGGATCCAGACCAGCCTGCGCATCAACACAGTCTGATCAGGATCGATGATGTTCGCTAAACAGTTTCTCTACAGTACAGGATTTGTAAGGGAACAGCATGGATCTTGATCAGACTGCACGGATGCTCAGGCTGGTCTGGATCCATACTGGTCGCAAATGCACTATGTTGGTTTTGTCAGGGCGCGGCTCAATTTTCTCTTTTTTCAATTGAATTCCGATATTTTTCTTATTTGTCATGCATTATAACTATGTTAACATAGTCTTATATTGAAATGCAGGCATCAGACTATTTATCTCTCTCAATTACGTCAAGGGAAAAATTTATCTCCCATACTTTTTTCCATTTATTTAAACGATCTGGAACGTTTTCTCGAAAGACCTAATAACGGTATATTAATTGATTTTCATGAAGATGACGCGGTCCGATTTTTAAAGATTCTTGTCTTACTATACGCTGACGATACAGTTATCCTTGGTGAAAACGAACACTCATTTCAGTCAACCCTAGATGATTTTTACAAATACTGCCAAACATGGAAACTCAATATAAATTTTTCTAAGACTAAAGTAATTGTTTTTGGCACCAATAAACAAAGTAGATATTCCTTTTTCATAAATAACCGTGTTGTAGGGGTAGTGAAAGAATATAAATATTTAGGTGTTATATTTTCTTCTTCAGGTAGTTTTTTGTCTTGCAGGAAAAATATTGTCATTCAGGCAAATAAAGCCATGCACCAATTATATATGAGAATAAATAACATTGACCTTCCTATTGATCTCCAGATTAAGCTTTTTTGCCTATCCTTACTTACGGAAGTGAAATTTGGGGTTATGAAAATTTAGACCTTATTGAACAAGTTCATGTTAATTTCCTACGCAAAATAACTAAGACTAGAAAGAGTACTCCCCGATATATGTTGTACGCAGAGCTAGGACGTTACCCCATAGATATTACTATAAAATCTCGAATTGTTAAATTCTGGAATAAGTTAATCCTGTCAAATGAATCGAAAATATCACATATGTGCTATAGTTACATGATACAGTCTGATCATAATTATAAGTGGATAAATTTTGTTAAAACTATTTTAGAAAATGCAGGTAATTCGTATTTCTGGCAAACCCAACATAATATACGTGGCTATAACGTCCACAAACTGATCAAGTCAACGCTAATAGATCAGTTTAAACAGGAATGGTCCTCAAAATTAGAAACTTCTAATAAAGGCAGAATGTACCGCTGTTATAAAGATTCTATTAACCTTGAGAAATATCTTCTTTCCCTACCAAGTTTATTAAGATTGTCCCTACTCCATTTTCGCACCGGTAACCATAGGTTTCCCATTGAAATAGGCCGCTGGACTCAGTCATTTATTCCGCATGAACAGCGCAAGTGCCGGTTATGCCATACCAATTGTCTTTGTGACGAGATGCATTATTTACTAGAGTGTCCTTTCTTCGGTGAAAAAAGGTCAAAGCTTATCCCAAAAAGATTCTATCAAAGGCCTAATATTGTCAAATTTAAAGCTCTTCTTTCATGTACGTTCGGAACTACTTTACAAAATTTAGCATATTTCGTCTAACACTTGATTAAACATTTCAAAAGATAAGAGGAAATTGTAAGTTTTTTTCTGTTTATTTGTTTGTTTCTTTTTTCCTCAATGACGTTCAGACAGTCATGGCTCTGTAGTTTTGTTTGTGTTTTTACCATGAATGAAATAGCAATGCGACGCAAATCATGATTTTCGTTATCCAATAAAACCACGCGGCTGTATTACACATTCATCAAGAAAATGAAATTTTCGTGCAAATCTCTATTCTTGTTTTCTTATGCTTTTACAGTTTGATAAAACTATTACTGCAATACCCATATAACAAAAATACCTTCAAAGATTATTTGCATTACATAATATCACTGTCATTTCTTCATACCCATTTTCATTTGATTTTGTCTTCTGACTTTGTTCACATGTTATTACATTATACTTGTATATTGTAATCTGTGTCATTCTAAATAAAGTATATGTTCTGTTCTAAAGTAATTGCATTTTATAGTCTAAGTTTCATGCTTACGCACGTTCACCGACTTTACAGCTATTACCCCTGGTCATCGGGCTACTGGTATCTATCTATCAATCTCCCTGGGGAGTCTTTTAACTCCGCTTAGTGCAGCCGACACTTTGGCGCAACGGATTTATACCACCCTCGCAGGTACCCATTTACACCTGGGTGAAGTGAAGCAATCGCAGGTAAATTTCTTGCTCAAGGAAATTAGCAGTGCCCCTAGTGGGGTTCGAACCCGGGACCTCTCGATCCCTAAGCGCGCGTCCTACCACTGGACTACTGCTCCTACTACTGTTCTGTAAGGAAGGTCCAATAGAAAATCTTTAAAAAAATCTTTTAAATAAGTCTACAACAATTTCGCTTTTGCCGTATTGAATTACCCTTAATTTTTCAATTTGGCTTCTTTTTTAAAAAGTTTTTCATGTTAAAATAGCAATACGTTTTACCATGTCTACTAAATATCATTTTCATGTCAATTTGATATTACTGTGTTACTGCATCACGTGAAATAAAACCATAAAAATGTGTTACAAGATCATTAAACAGATTGTAAAGCCATTAAACTTACAAACACTAATTCAGTCTAGTTGGGAGAGGACACTCACAAGCTTTATAGCTTTCTGCCCAATCCCAAAATGTACTCTGTAAATATTGTTCACTTGTTAAATGTTTTGTTGAATAAATATGTTTAAACCAATCTAGTTTTGCTGCTGTAAACGGTCGCCATGTGATAAATATACAAACACTTGTTCCGTTTTTCCACAAGAAAAAGACTACCTGAAACTAGAAATCCATCAGGAAATTTCAGAAAGACAACTTAAACACCATTATCAACAATACAAAATTATTAATCAAAATAAAAACTTCTTTTGACATTCACCTGTTCACTCACAATGATGGACATAATGTTACTTTAATGACGGTTTAAAAAGTGAATGAATGTAGAAAATGCTAGTATTTCAAAGTTTCATTTCAGGTAGCTTTGAAAATGTAAATTTATCTTATGAAGCAAATGCATAACGAATGTATTACAGTCGCAACACAAGTTTTCTGCTCCATTTCATAGCAATGATTGTCTACTTCATATTAAGATGATGAGAGATAAAGATGTCGTTTTTCAATTTAGAAGTGTACTTTATGACTGATAGGCATAAGTATTTATTTCAGTATGCAAGTGAGGCTTCGGTTCCTATCTTCTTTGTTACTTTACGATAAGAGCATTCAAGATCATTGTTTTCTTTTATTGTGATATAAGTATATGGAGTATAAAATACAATGCAATCATTACTAAGATTTTATATAATTATATGTACTTTAACATGATTTAATTTTTATTATACACCTTTTCCTAGGGCAACAATTTTCCATATAATGTCGTATAACGTTGTTATAAATTAACAAGTACCAAGCATATTCTGACTGGCAACCAAAGAAACATATTCCCCTGCAGCTTGATTTGTTTTGATAATGATTATTTTACGTACTATTTCTGCTTTTTGTAGGTAGTTATATATAACACGTTTTTTTATTATATTTATTGTACTGATTCATGATAAATCAGATGAATACTATCAAAGAAGCTTTCTGCGTCATTATTACCTTTTTGTGGTTGTACCATGGAGTTGAATATTTTTGTTGTTTACTCCTAGTAATCAATTTTTAAATAAAAGAAACATATTTAAAAGACATGAAAACATTTTCGCGAACACTGCCTCTTCTCTTTTTATTATTATAGTGAGTCCTTCATAGGTAATCATATATAAAATACTACATACATTTGTATTTATAGGTACGTAAATGTAAAAACTGACATTTGAAAAATGAATGTACTATGTAAATAAATGCATTAATAAACGGGCCAACTAGAAATATTCTTGTAATCTTAAAATCAATAAGATTTTCATTTCAAAATAAAACATAAAATTGCTGAATAGTATCTGCAATTATTGAGTTGTCATAAAACATATAAAAGATTTCGTTAGAATATTTTTATAATACTGGAAAAATATATTCTAACTGAATCTTTTATATGGTGTATGAACATAAGTGTAAACATATTTTAAGCACTAGTGACCTTAATTTTGACCCCATTTTCCAACTAGAGTTAGTGAAATAGTGAGCTACTTATCAAATATGGAAGATATCTGTAACTTTTATATGATTAATTTTGTAACAATGTATTTAATAAACATGGGCGATGAAGTTTAATTCCATTTCTTATTGAACGTATGTACATCTAACATGATGATTAAATACAAAAATTATTTTGTTAGTTTTAGGATGAATATTTTACTTTTTGCTGACAAGAATTGTGTATTATTGTGTTTTATTTTCCCCCTTTAATTAATAAGGGATTGTTATGTCATCCTGTGAAACATCGGTCGAAACAACGAAACACCTTTATTTGAACAATTACTTCATAAACGAATCTGCAATTTTCCATAATAAACAATATTCTGCTGTTCTTTTCGATTATTTGATTATAGAAAATGAAAAAACTATCGTAAAAAGGCGTTGTTGTAATATATCAACTGTTTTACGACATGAATTATTGAGCTTGTTTACGGAAACACCTAGTTATGTTTTCTCTCTATCAATAAAATAATCAGTGTAAAGTATTTATAAAGCTTTTAAAAGCAGGCGCACATTTAATGATTAGCATGTTTTGCACTTCTTTTTTCCCATAAACCTGTTGCAAACGTTATAAACGTTAAGAACTTAGTTAACTTTATACGTTTATTACAGAAATATTAAATATTTTCATGAAAATAAATGCAAAACATACACCTTTTACATCGTTGTCTTGTATTTTTAATTTTTATTATAAGAATTTAGTTTACTTAAACAGATCCTTTATTTTACAACCCTGCTTTTATAATGGAATTTTTAAGTCTCTTATATAATCAATGCGATATGTGACTCACTGGAAACAATAGCTGCATAATATGAGCTATGATTTCGTAAAACACTGATAGATAGTTCTGTCTTGCGAGAAAAGTAAACTAAATCTCGGTCACACTAATGATAGTTAATAGATTAAGACTTGATTAAGATGTATATAACAGAAAAGAACATACAAGAAATGCATGAATATTAAATGATTTGTGCATGCGCTGTCTAAAATGATCTTAGTATGGGTAGCAAAATATTTGAATATCGAAATAAGTAAATGTTTAATATGCATTATATTAACTTCATTAAATTTCATGAAAAAGTTTAAAAATGTATATTAAAGTTAAACATTTGTTTAGTGTCCAAAGAAAGCTATTTACATATTTCAAACGGCACTTACAATCCAAGCCGGTTACAAGAAGGGTCAAAATATGTAAAATGAGCCTTTGCTGCGTTAGACAATCAGTAGAAAAGTAGTATATAAGACTCATATACTACACATATACTACTTAGAAATATTGGGATTATAATTGAAAAAACAGTTACTTATCGCACGTAACACGTAAATTATTACTTTAATCGTTTTACTTTTCTTGAAAAAAAAATTTAGTACATTTTTCACAAGTTGAAATATTAGCGCTTATCGGGAGCCATGCAAGTTCAAGGCACCGTCTTAATATAATCGTGCAAGCCTGTTTAGCATGTTTAGTATGTAAGTTCAATATTCTAATCAAATTAACTTGAACTGCATCATTTACGCCTTTAGCATGGACTGCATTGCTTAAATTTATAGTAATATCGACATTTTTCTTTTTCAGGACCTCATTTGTTATGGCTGTGAATGTTGTTTGTCTTTAGAAAATTCACTGCAAGGCCCTAAAATACAATAGCGAACAACACATAACATACATTGTTCTTCACTTTTTTCTCATTAACATTTATTTCCTTATATTCATCCTATATGATTTCTGAATCAGCAGAGGTGAGTGACAAATATAACCGTTCGACACATTGTCTGAGCTAATTTTTTCATTGAGAAATTACGCCCCGCACAAGTATCGAACCAGCGACAACTAGAATACTCATTGAATGACTTTTTCGTAGGTTCCTTTATTGGAAATATGTGATGTATAACATCATGTAATAATCCTTACAAATAATATTTCTCAATGTTTAATTTGAATTTCGAGATTCTTTTTTCTTATTTGTGAAGCATACAACTGATTATGTTTGCATGGTCTTAAACTGAAATACAGGTATCAGGATGTGTATCTCTTTCTATTGAGGAAGGCTCAATCGAAAATCTTTAAAAACAAAAACAACTAAAAATAATATAAAAAAAAAAAGTTTGCAGCAATTTCACTTTGGCCGTATTGATTTTGTTGTAAGCAAAAATGTCGTTATATTTTTCTGATTCTTCGGGATCATTGACTCCAGCACTTTTAAGTGTTGAACGTTGCGTACCGCTCAAGCCGGCGCTTGGGGCGTCGGGGATGTTGTATTTTTTTCATTATCCCTCATGTACAGAGTCAATCAAACAGAGTCTGTAATTTTTATGTAAATTTGCTCTCAATTTTTATCTCAATATTACTCTGAGACGTCATTCATTTAAGAATTAATATTTTATCTCACATCTTTATCTCTTTTTGATAACAAGTCTTAATCGAATATTGAATTCCCAGAGCTAATAGACAAATTGTAAAGTCATTAAATCTACAAACACCAATGTAATCTGCTTTTGGTGCTGTCTTCATGTTATAACATTCTAATCTTGTTTCGTTTTTTTCACAAACTGAAAGACTACTTAAAATTTTATAATTAGAAAATTATCAAGAAATGTCAGAGAGACAACTAAAACACAAGTATCAACAAGACAAAATGATTAATCATTTTCCTGCAGTATCAACAGTAGAACAACGAACTCACGCAATCAAAGATTCTATCAAATTTAAAAGCATTTAAAAAACAAGGCCCATTTTTCGTAATTTACATCACTGCTCCGCGGAAGCTTGAACGCGTTTCCATGGCAACGTGGTAAAACAAACCTTTGCTCAGCACACTAGCAGAAAATGTTTTAAGCACCATTTTACACATTTTTTGTGCATCCGAAATATATGTATGTAACAAGAAAAGTCTAGGTATATTTTGGACAACCCTCATAAATTGTGTAAAATGTGTTGAAGAGTTCATAATTAAATAATGATCTTTTCGACTTTTTAAATAGAAAAATAGGATCCCTAAAGAAAGTCCAAAACGCAACATGACTGGCTCGGTTTGATTAAGCCTGTTCTTGGACAGTACTGGAGAGTGTAAGCTACTGTCCACGCCCCCCTAGCATTGGCTCATTTAAACATGATGATAGTGGACACAGCGCCATAAACTCTATATGTCCTCTACTTTTATTTTGACATGAAAACTAAACAAACCAAAAAAATGTCAAATGTCATCATAATGCACAAATCTCGGAAAAAGTATGAATCTCATATTTTACTAAAGCTAATAATACTAAGTTGTTTGTGAAACAGTTAGCCTCCAACACAAATCAAGATTTAACTTGTCATCAAACTTTTCCAATTCATTGGCACACTTATCATTAATCTTCAATAGTAATGTGTAGATGTATTTTTAAGAAAATTGTGTCTGTAAATAAGATTAGCCGGATAAAACCGTTAATGTGTGATTGACGACCAGTTTGCTAAGAGGAAGTTGTTCTTTTGCGCTGCCGAATTGGCCATTCCCACTAGACACAATCGTATCTTCTTAAAAGAGAAGACGTACGGTCCCGTCAGAATATACCTCTTGATACTCCGTTTTTTATTACATTAACTTATTTTGATCAACAATTATTTTTACATTTTACAACTAATAATTGAAGAGAACTTTTCTCAACCTGTTCCATTTGAAATTGTTTTATATTTTTAAAACATGTATTTTGCTTTAGATTTTAATTATGTACATTATATTTTAATCTGTGATATTTAACTTTTAATTACATGTATGTGTTTTTATACTAATATTTATTTTACATAGTCATGTATTTATATGATGTTAACCGGCGACATACGATTGTCGAGTAGCTGTAAAGCCCACGATAATAAATGTTTTAGATTATATATTTTATCTTTATTTTATTATATCTTTGTTATCCTAATATATATCCGTTTATCTTAAATTGTTTGACAATCGTTATTTTTTGTATGGTATTTTATTAGTAAATACGTTTTATTTTTAGAATGCAAACCTACATCTATCAGTAAATGCAGACAGACAATTTATTGGCAAATATGAGAGATAAGTTTAAATTAATTTGATGCGGTATAAAATTGACATTATCATGAAGAGAGATGAGAAAAAAAGTACATCGATATAACAATGTGCACTGAAAAACGTCTTTTCTAATTACATGAATGGCATTATAATACACAACGGTTAGTTGAAATTATTTCCTTCAAAGACATAATAATAATATTTTAACATGTTACATATCCAAGAGAAAAAGAAAATGTATAGAAATAAAATGAAGCAACCTGGAGAAAAAAATGATTTTTAGTTACTTTTTACCTTTACGATTTGAAACAAAAGAAGCGTAATAATATCTCATTTTATTATTTTTAAGTTGTATACAAATCTTGTATACAATATTAATATTTGTTCTAGACTATTTTGTTATCAGCATCCACATATAATTCTTTCTAAGTTTATTATCACACATGATACTTAATACTATATACATAAATATTTATGGTATTGCACACTTTTCATCATAGACCAAATCACTTTAAATGTCCTTTTTGTTTGCAAATGCAATAAGGCTACATGTTAGATGCATACAATACTCATCTTTTAAGTATATTGCTTACTTAAATCAGAGAAGTCTTAACATATTCAACAATTACTTAATTATATATCTTAGTTCCTCGTTATTGCTCCATCATTTTTCATCCATTTCTTCGTTTCTTTCTCTTATATCTTTGTTCCTTAAATATTCAGTGTTTATTCATCATATAAATGTCATATTAAATCATGTAGAACTAAATCAACATTTCTTTATCAACAAATATTTTGTAAGAATATCCAAATGATACATTTTTATTGTTTTTATCATTATTTGAAATATTTGCACATTGTAGACTAACCCACTTTAAAAAGCATTTTTCATTTTTAGCCGGCCGCTTGATCTGGACATTCCTTTATGTCCTAAAATTTCTAGATATATACAAACAGCTACTTAATGTTATTGTAATTTAATACCACTAGCTAACTTAACTTTTATCAGGAATTTATATCTGGCGACATTTGTGTTGCAACATTTAACGACAAGGGAAATCGTGCACCACTTAACTTTACAATTGCGACATTTAACGGCAGAATATTTTGCGATGTAATTTTTTAAGACAGGCTTTTAAATATTAAGTACAATACAGTGCATATGAAATAAAAAAATTTATTCTACTTCAAAAGCAACGAGTAGTCTTCATTTGTCTAACAATATGTTTGGTAAATACAAGCCGTGCTTTTATGTTATTGTATTGACTTCAAATCTCTAAATTTAAAATTAAAAGATGATTTCCTATGTTACTTTTTTTATCTGTTAACAACATGATGTATGTAAACTGGTATCTTCGTAACTAAGGTTGCAAAGTAGGTGCGGCTGTGTATGAAAATGATTTTACATCTAGTATGAGGTTACCAGATAATGCATCAATTTTTACTGCTGAAGCAAAAGCTATAGATTTAGCATTGTCATACATAGAACAGCATACCCATGATAAATTTGTGATATTTTCTGACTCGCTTTCTGTTTTAATATCAATTAAAAATAAAAAATCTGACAATATCATGATAAAGAAACTTCTTTTGCGATTTCATGATATACTTAAAATAAAATCTGTTAAATTATATTGGATTCCAAGTCATGTAGGTATACGAGGAAATGAAAAAGTAGATACTTTAGCTAAACAAGCTTTAAATTTTCAAAATACTGACTTATTGTTACCTGCTTGTGATTTTAGAACGGCTATAAATAAACTCGTTTCATCTGAATGGAAAGCAAATTGGGACAATGCCGTCTTTAATAAACTTCATGATATAAACCCATCTCTTGATGTGTCACCATCTCTGTCTTTGTCCAACCGCCATGATCAAACAGTTCTTCTTCGATGCCGAATTGGACACACTAAAGTTACCCATTCTTATCTCCTCACGAATGACAATGCCCCTTTCTGTGTAGGCTGTAATGAAAATTTTACTGTCAAGCATTTTCTTTTGGAATGTCATGATTTTTCACAGGCCCGTAACAGATTTTATAATGTAAACTCACTCAAAGAACTCTTTAATACAATTCCATCAAAAACATCATCGATTATTTGAAAGAGATAAACTTGTATTCAAAGATCTGATTGGCTCTTTTTTTATTTTTATTAACAACATGTTACATAATAGTTTAAGCCTATTTTAGCATTCGGCACGATATGGCCATTTATGTGTTGGCGTGCCGTAAAATCCAAACAAACAAACAAAAACTAATTTTGTAAGTGTAAAAGTCAACTCGTTTCATCTTTTGTCGTGATAATTACTGTATAGTCTGTACCATTTAAAATAAAAATCAACCTTTCCGTAGTATAAAATAATAAAGCGAAACTGAATGAAAAAATAACGTTTTTCTAAATTCGTCACTTATAATATTCAGGATTACTTTCATGTTTTTGGGCGTCCGTGGCCGAGTGGTTAAGGTCGTTGGCTTCAAACCACTTGCCCCTCACCGCTGTGGGTTCGAATCCCGACAGGGACTGTGGATTCTTCGCTAGCTTACGGAACGTCGGTGGTTCTACTCAGGTGCCCGTTCGTGCCTGAAATAATGCACGGAAGGGCACCTGAGGTTTTCCTCCACCAGTAAAGCTGGAACGTCGCGATATGACCTATACTGTGTCGATGTGACGTAAAACCCAAAACAAACAAACAAAACTTTCATGTTTTATTTGCTTGTTTCTTTGTTTCTTTCTTTTTTCGTAGCCATTGTCGGAATATTCTGCTGTAAGAGTCTAACGGGAAGGGGCGCGTGCAATATTTCTACAGGAGGTTCCTTGATCATAACAGCAATATATTTACATTTTAATCACGAATGAATTCTATGCAGGATTTCAAAACTACTATTTCAAATGATATGCTAATAAAATAAGATTCAGAGTTTATTTACTGTGAATGTTTTATTTATACTTGATTTATTTGTAACTAGCTAAGAGTGCAAACTGCAGACAATTATTTACCTGAAATACTATTAAACTTGTAATATAATAATACTTTCTCACACGTGTGCATTTCCTACCTACATCGGAAATAATTTGGAGGCAATTTATATGCTAGTAAATTTTCCCAAGTTTAAATAAAGATTAACCAAAATAGAATGATTGATTTAAGATGCTTTTTAGTATATCTACCTAATTCTTCGAGATAATAGAGTTTAATACTGGTTGTTGAACCCTTCAGAAACTTAATAACATATTATCTTTTTGGAACTTACATTTTTAATTTATTTTATTTTAAAAATAAAATATCAAAAAACACAAAATGTTGTCTGCTAAAAATCAAGTATAAAAGTTTTCTCGAATCATTTAGTTAAAATTGAAATTGCAATTTCAGTTTATTGATTCAATGTATAAATGTCTAATCTAAAACAAAACTTGGAATAAAGGTATACAAAAATAAAGACGAAGTGGATCACTATCTTGTTTAAGATTATTAAATACAAATCTAAATAAGCATTGTTTTCTAAAGGCTTTTGCTTTTGAGTTTTTTATTTGGCCAAGGGAATAAAAAACATAGATCATTAAAACAACTTATTAACTTACAACAATAGCGACAGTTTATGCCAACCCAAGATCATCAGAGTGCAATACTTTAATCTTAACTAGAAGTCCGTTGTTTGCAAAAAATGAAGTGCAGATGGAAACATTTGGAAAACAAAACTTTGACTATTTTTCATTTGATTTCTTTCGTCCATTGTATAACAGAACACTTCTGAATTCAAAGATTCTGTAGCGAAACGTAATATATTTTAGTTTTCATGTAAAATGTCCTGTAATAAATTTGTTTGTTTTTTTATGAATATGACTCTTTGGCATCGTACTATAAAACTATTTTACTTGATATCCCCATCAACTGTGACTGTTTGTCATTTTAACGTCATGTTAATTTGTTCGTTTCAGATTTGGGCTCTCTACATACATTCAATATATATTATTCAACTATGTTAAGAAAAGTTTCCAACTCAGCGTTCAATAAGTAAACATTCAATGGCCATTTTATATTTCATAATAATAAATTTATAATAAGATAGTTTTTGTACAGGAGCTTATAATTAATATTTCTATTACTTCAATACATTGCCTTAAAAGTTTATATGAACAGATGTTAAAATTGCTTATATATATGCATTTATTTTTCTTTTATTTAATTTCCACTATCATTTGTTATATCAATCTAAAGTTGTTTTCACACGAAATAAATTCTCAAATGACAACTAAGACAAGATTCAAGTAAACGGTATTTATTTTTACAATAATTTGTCGTGATGAATCATTTAGATTTATAATTGTTAATGGACATTCAAAAACGAAATTCAATAAATTATGATATTTGATTAGCTATCTCGATTATAAATACGTTAAGCAATAAAGTTAATCCTTAAAATTACCAAGTTGAACATTTTTATATATATTTCTTTTATATTAATCACAGGTAAGTATGCTTATAAACTTTTCAAATTGAAATACAGCTAATATATTCTGCATACATAGTCATAGTATTTTTAAGCAATTTTACCTAGCACTTATTGATACTTCCAATCAACATCTCAATACCATATGTTTCCATTTTTAGCATTGTTCTCTTTTTCCCTTAGTATTCTCTCTAGGATGAACACAACATTAAACGAGGATCTTATAAGATGCTGGATTTTGTTTTTGCATATACCTGTACTTCTTTCTCTCTTGTTGGTGGCTGTTAAATTTCTATGTCTGTTATTAGAAATTACATTAACGAAATAAAGCGGCCAGCGCCAACAACGGAGAGTGTTTCGCATTCGCTTTATGTTTAGATTTCTCCTCTTACAACAGTTTTTATTCACATTCACTTACCTCAGCTATATTCCTCTTAGCATAAGATTGTGCATCTGTGATCATGACTTAATATTAAAAAGTATATCTTTGCCCCTCTCTCGTCGCAAACATCCACCTAGTATGAGACAATATTTCAACTTTGTCTTTTCGTTCAATATTATCTGTTCAATCACTTTGCTTTTCTTGTCCGTTCAAACCTGGAACATTTGTACTATAATTCTTCTGTCGGTGATGTTCATAAAAACCCAGGACCTGATTCCGATGTTCTTAGTACTTCATCAGTATCTTCTGTCTCCTCAGACAATAATAATATTGATCTTTCCCGGAACCTTTCGTTTGTCCATTACAACGTCCAAAGCATTGTTCAAAAACTTGACATCATTTACTCGGAACTCAAGGATTTTGATATCCTCTCATTTTCAGAAACATGGCTCGGCCAACATATTCCATCGTCAGTCCTGTTTCTTCATTCATTTGCTAATCCCGAAAGGAAAGATCGTGCCGATAACCATGGCGGTGTAATAGTTTATGTTAAGGATTATATCCACTACACAAGACGTCATGATTTAGAAATAAACGGTACCGAATGTATTTGGATCGAAATTCTTTTTTCAAATAAGCATATACTTTTTGGAGTTTATTATAGACCCCCAACATAGACAACGCCCGTCATGCCTTGATACCAGACTCTATGCATTTAGCTATCGATACTGGAATTGAAAACATCTTAGTTATGGGTGCCTTTAATCTAAATGCTGCACACACTACCTCCTGTAAGAAAATTAAAGAAATATGTTGTCAATTGTCCTTGCATCAGATTATTGACTCACCTACTCACTTTACTGACTCATCTTCATCAGTAATTGACGTTATTTTTACTTCTAACAAAAATCTCATCCATATGAGCTTCGTTGGCGATCCTTTTCTTCAGCACGATGTCAGGTATCACTGTCCCGTATACTGTTTACTTAACTTGAAAAGAAACAAAGCGACTTTGCTTCTATCGTAATGTTTAGATCTTTGATAAAGGAAATTACGAACTACTTAGACAACTGGCCTCCGAATACGATTGGGATTCCCTTAAAAAAGGTGATATAAACGTATACGCACATAACATTACTAGCAATATAATATCTCTCTCAAAACAATGCATTCCGACTAGAAAAGTCTTAATCCGCGAAAACGAACCGCCTTGGTTTAAAAATAACTTAAGAGTGCTCATAAGAAAACGATAACGACTGTATCGAAAAGCCAAACAAACTAATTCATCGTATTATTGGGCACGTTTTCGAATCTTAAGAAACCAAATTATATCAAAAATTCGAGAAGCAAAAAAACAACATATCGACAATCTAGCCCAAAAATTACAACATGAAAACAGGAACTCAAAGAGTTGGTGGTCTTGTCTTAAATCCTTTATTAAACCGTCTTATTCTAACTCAATACCCCCCTTAACCACTAATAATAACACCGTCATCTCTGAAAATTTGGAAAAAGCTAATTTCTTGAATGACTTTTTTGTTGCGCAAACACGCATTGACGAAAGTCAGGCTCCAATTGTTACTGACTTGCCCAACATTCCTTATCATCTGAATGATCTCACCATATCACCAGGTGAGGTGCAATTGGTAATGAAATCACTTCTTTTGGGAAAGGCCGCTGGTCCTGATGATATTAACAATCGAATCCTTCGTGAACTCTCACATGAACTCAGTGATCCTCTAAGTTCTCTATTTAACTATTCCATTCAGGTCTCTTAAGTTCCAGACGTATGGAAAGAAGCAACTGTTTCACCTCTTTTCAAATCGGGTGATCCTTCTCTTGTTAATAATTACCGACCAATATCTCTCATAAGTACTGTCAACAAAGTCTTTGAAAGAATCGTATTTAAACACACATTTAATTTTCTGCGTGATAATAATATCATTACATCTCTTCAATCTGGTTTTGTTCCCGGAGACTCCACTGTCAACCAATTAACATATTTATATAATCTGTTTGCACAGGCCATTGATTCTGGTAAAGAAGTCAGGGCTGTGTTTTGTGACATCAGTAAAGCGTTTGATCGGGTCTGGCACAAGAGACTTATTTATAAATTAAACTGTGGCCTTTGTTGTTTCTTGTTTATATTAACGATATTGTTATCGACATCAATGCCAATATAAGACTTATCGCCGACGACACTAACCTTTTTATTGTGGTCGAAGACCCCGTGACTGCTTCAACTATCCTTAATTCAGATCTTGATAAAGATAACTTCTTGGGCCGAACAATGGTTGGTAAATTTAATCCCATTAAAACAAAACCACTAATAATAACACGAAAAACAAACCAAAATGTAATCCATCCTCCTATCTTCATGCATGGCACACAAACAAAAGAAGTACGCATTCATAAACATTTGGGAATTAATTTCGCTCATGATTTAAGATGGTCCACTCATATTGAAAATATCACAAAAAAAGCTTGGAAAAGAATAAATGTTATGAAAAAATTAAAATTCCAACTTGATAGGAAATCATTAGAAATAATTTATCAATCTTTCATAAGACCGATTTTAGAATACGGAGATGTGCTTTTTAATAATTGTACGCAAAGTGATAAAAGGGACCTCGAACAAATTCAACAAGAAGCCGCTAGAATAATTACTGGAACAACTAAGCTCGTATCAATCGATAAACTCATGAATGAGATTGGCTGGGAATCCCAAGAAAAAAGGAGACACAAACATCTATTTTTTAAAATGAAAAAACAACCTTACACCACATTATCTTTCTGATCTTGTCCCTCCGTCGATTGGCAGTGAGCACCGTTACTCTCTCAGGAACGCGGACGACATACAATATATCCGTACAAATACAGAATTTTACTATAAATCATTCTAACCTTCTGTTATTAAGGATTTCAACTCTCTTCTACCTCAAACACAAACTGCTACAACGTTAACATCATTTAAGCGACTTCTTAATATTGATATGCCAAAAGTACCTGCCCATTTTCTATGCGGTGAGCGTAAATTACAAATTTTTCACACAAGATTACGTACTAACTGCAGCTCTCTTTCTGCCGATTTATTTGATGAAAACATCACCGACTCTCCTTTGTGTGAATGTGGTGCGAGAGAAAATGCTTATCACTACTTTCTTGAATGCCCTAAATATAATAACCTACGACCTGAATTAATAAGTACTATATCTCAATTTTGAAATCCTTCCATCAATGTCATTCTTACTGGTTCCACTACTTTACCTTATGATTCTAATGTATCAATCTTTAAATCAGTTCAAAAATATATCCGAGATACAGAACGATTTTAGCGTACTTAAAACCAGAGATGTCTTAACATATTTGACATTTACTAGATTATGCATCTTAGTTCCTCGTTATTGTTCCATCATTGTTCATCCATTTCTTCCTTCCTTTTTCTAATATCTTTTTTCTTTAAATATTCAGTGTATATCTATTGTGCGTATCTACTAATATACAGCTGTAAGCAATCAAATAGGATATTATTTTTCTTCTTCTTACTAAATTCTAAAACAAAACAAAAATATTAAAATAGGTGTTTGCCTATTTGTACTTTTTTGTGAGTTGCTTTATTCTTCTATCATTTTTTTCCCTTTTTTCTCCTTTTTACTGTTTGCTCTTACATATGTTACATTGTTAAATACTTAACTCTTAACTATTATGTGAATGTCTTTGAATACTTCAACTAACCGTTGTGTATGATAATGCCATGAACTGTGTTATTGTAAATTATTATAACTGGGAGAGAACATTCATAAGCTTTATAGCTTTCTGCCCAATCCCAAAATGTACTTTGTAAATATTGTTCTCTTGTTAAATGTTTTGTTGAATAAATATGTTTAAACCAAAATTTTCAAATGTGTGTAGTGACTTGCGCTTTTAAAGTAAGAATTCCTTAAATGTCCCACACTGTGGGGAACAGTTGTAAAGGGCCCCGAAAGGGTTAACTGCAGATCCGAAAGCTCCAACACTTTTCTTTAATAGTAGCACATTCTTAGCACATTTTACAACAAACTCATAATAATTCATCTGTAAAATTGTTAAAGAAATTTATTAGAACCAGCCCACTTCGTTCCCCACAGGTAAACAATAGTGTAGAACATAAATTACGGCGTCATGAACTATGTGTGACGTCATATTTTTTTAATTTCAAACAAAATGGCGGATTATTCACACATTGCTTACAATGTTACTTTTTTAGGATACTAGAATAGATTCGAATAATTCACCCAACACTTCAGCACATTCTAGCATTTGAAAATACGGTCATTTCATGTTTTATATATCTAAACTGAACCCAACCGAAGGATAACGTAAATTCGCTTAAAATCAAATTTCGGAATTAATAATTTCATTTCGGAAAAATGATAACGTGAAACGGGAGCCTACTGGAAATTGATATTGAGTCAGAGTCTATCTCTATTTATTCTATATTTTTCTATAAGTTGCGTGAAAGGTTAATAATTTTGCTTGTAATTTATCAATAAATTGTTCCATATACTTGATTTAGTCAAATGTTACGTATTTAACAATCGTTTTTATAAAACGATTGTGAATTGGCTATGAGTCAAAGTTCGGCGAAACTTGATATTAAAATTAATGGTAATCGGCAAGGTTTTCCGATTGTTAATTTGAATGGGAACCATAAGGAGGCAGGGAGCATATCCGTACTTTCACCCCTGTGAAATTATTAATAACACAGACATGGTGTTTTGAAGTTGTTAAAAAAATGTTTATAGTTCTTTTTCAATGTGCAGTAAACTTCACTTATAGCGAACACGGTTATAACGAACTTCCGCTTATAATTTATTATTTAACAATTTATTTTGACCCGAATTTAGCCCTTCTTTGTTTAATTTAAAAATATACGGTTAAAGCGAACACGGTTATAAGGAATTATTGCTTATAAGGAAGTCAACTCATTTCTTAGTCCCAATTTAGTTAAAAGTACCGAAAATTACTTTTTCATAACGAACTCAATAATATAAGCTATCCGTAAATTTTCAACTTTCGTTTTCATCGGCAGGGGTTAAAACTCGGTCGAATGTACAGTTTGAAGTACTTCAATGCATTTATGAAAATGAATTTCTGTAGCAGTACGTAATAGTTTTCTATTTAGGATATTTATAGCATGAGTTCTTGTCACCATGATAAAATGGTTCTACCTTTTATTCTATTATTTCTTTTCTTTAATAGTTTTGCTCGAGTTTGCAAGCATAATCCATTGAAAACTACAAAGTACGCTTGATTGAAATGAAAAGAAATCTATATAGTCACCCTTAAAATATAATAGAAGATCTTCAATATAAAAGGAAGAAAAAATCGAAAATCTTGTTTACTCTTAATCATGGAAAGAAAACGAAAAGCACTGAGTTTAGAAACAAAATATGATATTTTATGAGAAATTGAGGAGGGAGTAAAACTTAAACTGACATAGCAAAGGATTTTCACATTCCAAAAAGTACGCTCTCTAGTATTGTGTCTAAAAAGAAATAAATGACTGTTTCTTTTTCTTACTCAAATGATCTTCAAAATGGAAGACGATGGTAAACAATCAGTTCGTTTTATGTAAATCTGTTGGCTATAAAAACTCCTGATACAAGGAACTTATTCGCTATATGCTAACATGGAACTCCGGATATATGCAAAATATTATGAGTTTGTTTTAAGCGGAGTTTACTGTAATTCTTTTAAATTTGTATGTAGGAAATAAAAATAATTTCTATATATGTGTGTGGTAACTTTGTATACATATGATTTATAAGCGGTTGAAAAATTGAAAATTTCAGATTGTCATCTGCCACAATACTAGTAAGAAACTTTAAAAGATAAAATTGTGCATAAAATCTAAACGTATGACTGACACTTTGTTTAGCATTTTCAAAGTTTATGATAATTGTTGAAGTGTTGTGTGTTTTCATGAAAATTGAGATATTCCTTTATTTTTTTCAACTAGATTTTGGATGTTGATGGGGGATATAAATTGCTCTCAGATTGTACTATTTGGAGCAATGGATGCATATATTTACTTTTGTCCTTGTTTGTCATATATCCTTGAATAATGCAAAGCAGTAAGTCTTTTTTGTGTATAAAACCATAAAATATTTGGTAATGTGTTTTACGGCCTCTCGAAACTAAACATTGCTTATTGTTTGATTACCTGTCACCTAATAAGACAGGAAACTAAAAAAACTGTTTCCCGGCGTGTTTCGATTAGTATAGTGCAGGTAACCTGCTGGCACTGATTCCTGAAATGCTTCCAGTATAATGTGACATGGAACCGAAATAACCTCTGTTATATAAACAATGGATGGGGAAAGGTACATCGAAATATTATTTTGTCTTATATATAATTAAGAAATAGATTTACAGACATTGGGTCACGTAATTTTGTGTTTTCCTTGTTTCTAAAGGATGCTTATTCACTTCTTTTGAAGAGGGTATTATTAATAAGTACATGTAATTATTTAACACAATAAATGAAATGTTACATTAAGAACCGTTTGTTTTTGTCGACATGTTCTTATTTACGTGAATTAGTTAATTTCACTTTACGTGGTAAATACTAAACAAACTATTCAAATGATGAGGTTTAAGCGGTATAATTAAGGTATAAACAAAGGTACGTTCTAACGTAAATTACATATTAGTAAGATAATTTCGTAACATCTATCTGATTATCTGAAAGGAAGTATATTACGTTATGAATGATCTTTTATTTTCAAAGTGTATGAAACATAGACTAATTAATCCTAACAACCAATTTAAGTTAGTTGAAATAAAATAGTTTTATAATGATAGAAAATGATAAGACGTTTTAGATACATTATAAGTTTACTTGTTTGAATTATTCTAAACAGATTGTAATTTTATCCATTGTAGAATTAATATAAAAATCATTTTAATGAAAAAAATGGCCTTAGGTTTACGTTGGACCTTAATGCTAATCGATGCCAAACCATTAATTTTGATTGTTACTTCATTTCATCATATTCATCATAACATATAAACATGTCAACTGGACTGGTGTACACGCGTTAACGGTCAAGACCATAGAGCATTACTCATTTTATCTTCAGTCCCAATAACTTTTATGAAATGAATCACATAAATGCAAAAAAGCGTTTATACATGAAACAGAGTAACGAAGAGCCTTGTTTAAGTTTAGGTTATACGGTTATACATGAATTAGCAAATCAATGGTTGTTCAAGACAAAAAAAAAACCTAATGCCTTCGTTGTTAAAAGCACAATATGAAAAAAAAGGATTATTTTCTTGGACTGGTATATGTTTATGATAAACCGATTTTTGTTAATATCTGATAAATCAGATATATTGTTACTATGGAGAACATAGCGTTTTATTTACTGAAGTTTTGACAATTTTAAGCCGAGACCTGAGATATATCATTAAAAGTATTGCCAAAGGTTTTATGTTTGAAATGACAATGACGGGCGTTTTCCATTACCTAAAGTAATTATTTAATCATCATTAGCATACTTACAAATGTACAAAATGATTACTAATATAAATAGCGTAATGCTTCCCGTCACCAATGAATGTATATAATTATATTTTCTTAGGAATGTTTTATATTCCTACAGAATATTATCTCAAGGTAAAAGACATGATAATTTGATAGAATGTCTTGTTACGTCACTGATTATCTCATAATTTCTTGTTTAAGATATCGGTGTGAGGTCTGCAGCTTTCATTTATTCAATAGATTCTGAACACAAATGTTATATCCTACAATATTGCTACTATAATACAATTCAAATATCTTTATTCACCCAGGTATTAATAAAATACATAAGGGGTTTACAAAGTAATATTTTACAATATATATATATGTTCCGGTTGTAAAGTCCTGAAAAGATAATACAGTATTAATAGTCATTTAATTATTTTTAAACAGAAATATAATAAATAATATACATTTTTAATGTTTTAAAGAAAGAAATGGGGGTTCAAGTGAGGATATATTAGCATCTTATATAACATAAATACTGGGAAGTACACAATGCCTTATTGCACGCTCTAGTAATTTTATTTACTACGACGGGGTTGTTTTTGTGTGTGAATGAATGCCTCGTGCAAACTGTTCTTGTCGCGCAGTAATTCGGTTCAGACAACACATGTGTAACCTGGTCAATTCAATAAATTTAAAAAAAATATAAAAAAAAAATAAAATAAATTCGCATGTTTCACTAGCAATTGGAATAAATATTCACCGGATTTATTAGGATTTACGCAATAAGGTACTGTTTACCCAGTAATAGTTAATATAATGTAATGTGTAATTCAGTAATGAGTAATTTTATAATGCATAAGTGCCGTCGGGGGTACGGGACCTCTTCGAAATTCTTTAAATTTTCAAATTTGAAATGCTTTTAACAAGATTGATTATGCAAGATCGACGTACTCACGGCGGGACTTATCTAGCGTATTTCAAGACATGCATATCAAAATGACACATTTAACACAATCTTTTTTCAACATTAATACAATAATAACATATAAATTTATGTTTTCAATGGCTATACTTTTAATGTCTGCGGAACTCACCTAACGCACATGCTTGAGCAATATTGATAAGAATTTACAGAGTATCTTAAGATCATTTTCCGACTGTATGTTGACAATTCGTTTAAAGTTAAGATCATTATTTTCAAGGCAGAAAGTTTGTAAAATGTTTTGTCTTTGTTCTTTGAAATTTTTCGCAACGTAATAAATAGTGTTTGCTATTGCCAATAGCGTTTTCTGAACAAAGTACGCATCGCCTATTTTCTGGAGACGTCGCGTCCCAGCGTCCCGTTTTCTTCTGGAAAGTGCGTGTTATTTGTGCGAAATTTTAAACATTATTTCCCGTTCATACTTTGGTAAACGTATTAGATATTTTTCAATACTATGGGTTTTCTTTATAGACTGCATAAGTTCTACCCTTATTAGATGACTGGAGTTTGTGTGTTCCATTCCTGATAATACTGATCGATAAGGATTTGTTTTATAGAATTTCCTAAGTTTGGGGTATTATTTAGGGGCAGGTTGAAGTAACCACACATCTGCTCTACCACTAGATTCAAGTATAGTTTTAATATGTCTCAGCCATTTAAAATCTTTTTCTGGTTGTTTAAGCATATATTGATAAATTTTGTAAGATAATTTTGAGACTTTCCCAGTAACTAACCTATTCCAAAACGAAATCATCCTATTTTTAATCATAATTGATATCGGTATTACTCCAGTCTCGCCGAATAACATATATTTAGGTGTTGATTTTCGAGCACTAGTAATTTTTCTAAGGAACTAGCACTGAATTTTTTCAATAATTTCTAAAGATTCATAGCCAAAAATTTCTGATCCATACATAAGAATTGGGAGAACAGTATGGTCAAAAAGCTTAAGAATTAAATCAAATGGTAAACTTGAATTATTTACCTTTGTTAAAAGAAGGTATAGGCCCTTTTTTTGCTTGTTGGACGATGTGTTTACGAGCTTGTAAAAAAGAACCATTACTAGAGAAAGTTATTCCGAGGTATAAATATTTTTCCGTTATTTCTAAATTTGATTCGCCTATATGAAATTGGAAATTTCTTACATTTCTTGCGCCGAATATCACTACCTTTGTTTTGTTTGTGTTAATATTTAAATGCCATTGTTCGCAGAATTGATTAAAGTGTAGTAGTGTATTCTGGAAATCAATTTTTTGAATTGGATATAATCACTGTATCATCGGCATAGAGTAAAACTAGCAGTTTTAGCCAATATTCAGCGTCGAGTGTATCTGTTAACTCTATCCCTACTGATCCTTGTGATTCTAAATATTCTTGTAAATCATTTAAAAAGATGGAAAATAAAACCGGACTTAAATTTTCACCCTGTCTGACGCCTGTATTTGAACAAAAACTATCAGAAAATTCTCCTAAATGCGTTATTCTTGATTTTATATTTTGGTACATATTAAAAATGACATTAGATATTTTCCCATTTATATTCGTTTTGTAAGTTTTTGCCATAAAACCTATTCTCCATACTTTATCAAATGCCAGCAGAAAAATCAACATATGCACAGAACAATTTCTGTTTCTTTTTCTTTTAGAATTTCAATGAGAGCATGTAATGTGAAAATATGGTCTGAGCAGCTGTAGTATTTTCTAAAACCAGCCTGGTTTTCATGAAGAAGGTTATTTGATTCTAAATATAACGTTATTCTATTGTTTAATATAGAAGTAAATAATTTTCCAAGTGTACTTAAAAATAGTTATTGGGCGATAGCATTCCGGTTTCTTCGAATCGCCCTTATTTATAAATGGGTATAATATACCCTTCTAACCAGGAGTTAGGGATAAACCAGTATCTAAAATTACATTGAAAATTTTAGTGTAAATAGGCAATAAAAAGGTCTTGAGTATATTTTATATACTCGTTTAAAATATTATCGGAGGGGCTTGCTGCCTTTCCATTATTCAAATTTTAATACATTTTAAAAATTTCGTCTGCGCAAATTTCCTTATTTTAAAAAGTTGTTCGCGTTACGATTGTTTACATATTCGCTCGGTCGAATTCATTATTGTCAGTGTCCGAATTATTTATATTCTTGAAATAATCGTAAAATTCCGATACGGTTGGTGACTCATGCGCTTTCAAATATTTCCAATATTGCTTTGGGTTCTCAGTGCTCATTTTTCTTAGTTTTTTGGCGTTTTTTGTTTTATTTTCGTTTATATAATAATTCATAGTTCTTTTATACTGTTTACTAGCATTTTGTAATCTTGTTTTATTGTCATTATTTTTTATTATTGTGGTAATTTGTTTTAGCGTCATGGTAGTCTTTTCTGGCCTTATGACATTTTGGTCCGAACCATGGTTTGTTTTTATCGTTATTTATGAGTTTTATTAAGGTCTCGTTTTTGAAACGAGAGTTCTGCCGATTTAGAGAAAATTTCCTGTAGCTGTCGAGTTACGTTTTCTACAGTATTTAAAGATTGCGGGTATGTGTTCAATTGATACTTAATAGATTCTATGTCATCTAAACATATGTTTGCTTTAAATTGTTCAGAGTATTGAGGCTGCCAACTTGGTTTGTTATGAATTGTTTTATTATCACACTGTGCGTTTCTATGTGTGTTAAACAATTTAAACGAAAACTTTAAAGCACTGTGTCCGTCCGAAAATAGGCTATCAGTTTCTAGTATTTCGAAAGAGTTAACGTATTGAAACATTTCAGCTGTAACGATAACATAATCGATTAAAGACTTATCTCTGAATGTTAATTTACCAACGTTAACGTCAACGTCAAATCGGCCGTTCATTATAAATAGATTATTGTTTCAACACGTTTCAATGAGCCGGATACCATGTGCGTTAGTTTTCTTATCTTGAGAGGACCTAGCTAGTGGGATATTAAATTTTTCTAGCAATGTGAATTTATCGAAATAGGCTTGAGATTCCTGATCAATATCAAATATATCGTTTAAAAAGGGGTCCGACGGTATGAAGTCAGGGAGCTGGGACGTTCTGGCATTGAACATCGCCTGCAAGGTATACATATTTTATATTTACTACACATAGAAGTTATTTCATTATCAAAATTCGTCGACACCATTTTCATTAAGAAAACGTGAATTTTCCGGTGGTAAATAAATAGCACCTAATACTACGTGTTCATCGTAGCTAAACAACTGTTTATTTGTGGAGCCAAAGAATATACTCGGAATTACTACTCTAAACATTTTGATATGTTTTTGAAAATTTGTTACGTACATATATACATATTCCTCCTGATTTTTCTTATATATAGATTTTCCGACCTGTGTTTTCGACAAAAAAGTATAGCCATTGATATCAACTATGTCTGTATTGTCTAATTTCGTTTCAAGAATTATAATGATATATCACAATACATAATCATCTCCAGAAATTCTGGATATTTTAATCTTCGCTTAAGTCCACTAACATTTAAACTGAGACATTTCAAGTCACCATAGCTGTCACTGATCCCCCCGTGAACCTAGTCTCTTCCATCCGGGCTTTTGCAGTTACAATTGTATTGGTATTAACACTTGGCCATTGCTGAGAAATCGAGAGTGTGATTTGGGCCATTTGGTGAATGATTTTTCCAAGGGCCGAATAAAGTCACGTGCTCCCACATCACGTGGTCCTTTTTTTGTTCGTGGTGCGTCCGAGGTTTGGTAGCGTCTCGGAGCCTGGTTGGTAGCACGTACAAAACGACGTTCACGTAATAGTGGCGGCGATCTTGATTTGCTGCGGGATTGTCTGTCAATAGTTTTGTGTGTTGGAGAATAATCACGGAATGGTTGTTGGCTACTCTGAATATGAGTTCGGCTGTGGACTGATTACCTGGTTGATCACGTGATGTTGTAGCCTTACCGTCGGGAGATTTGGTGCCGACCGATCCTGGGTGCCCTAGTGACTGTCGTCTTTTTTTTTGTGAAATTGGAAAGTTCTTATTGAATTTGTAGGCTATTGGTGGTGAAATTCGTGACCGGGCCATGATGGTATTCTAGTCGGGGAAGCAGTCGTACACAACTTTTCCGTCGATAATTATTTTAGCGGGATATACGAGGCCTCACTTTGTTATCTGGATATTGTTTCCCGAAGCATTTTAACCCTTGGCCAAAGTATACGCCTGGCATCCACGATTTCTTTAGGGAAATCTCTGTTGATGCTTTTCTTTGACCCGGCGAGCTTGTAAGCGTTAGCGAGAATGTTTTTCAACATCCCCGTAATCACGGAAGTTAACGATTATGGACCTTGTATATTCTTTTTTTAAACGGCCCTAAACGATGAGCTCTAGTAATATATGGCACCTCTGATATTTCAAGAGAGTCTTTGAGAAAGTTTATTAATTGTACTCTTGCAATTTTCATGTCGCGTTTCAGGAAAACCAGCGAATAATAAATTGTTTCGCCTACTTCTAGCATCTTGGTCAATGGATTTGTAGTCAATTATTGTCTGTTTCTGCATGTAATTCTCGAGTTTTTGATCAATTTGACCTACTTTCGTCGATAAATTCAGACATGTATCGAGTTTCTTTTCAATTGATTGCATATATTGTTTACATTCTTGGTTATCGGCGAATATCACCAAAAGTTTATCATCTGTATTCATATTTCTATATTCATATTCAGTCACACTAGAACCAAGCTTTTTTCTTTTTTGCGATTGTTTAACAGTGTTCCAACCCCCATGGGAGCTACTCTGACTTTCCAGGTTAAAAACTTCAGGTGAACTGTCATGGCCGTCGTCGTCATCGACGTGGCGGGGTCCTAGAGCTTCATATTGGTTTCTGTCAGCTAGCATTTCAATTGGCGGCAACGGAAAGGGATTTACCTGACCACTTGAGAATACATTTTGCCATGTCTCTGACCATTTTTAGTATAATTCGAAGCCATTTTAATGATAAATTTGATTTTTCTTAATCAGGATATTTCAAAACTCGACTTTCACAAACCGGAAACGGAAGCATCAATAGTAGACACGAAAATATGATACACATTTTAAATCAGAAACAACGACTGTATTCTAATATTCAATTTAATGACAAAAATTATATGTTATTGTACAATAACAACTGTTGAGTAATTTTTAAATACAATTTCTGGATGAATTGAAAGGTGCTGTAGATAATGATGGAAAAATTATGCACTGTTTAAAATATTTTTTGCAGGAACCTTACTTAGAAGTAATCAAAGATACAAATATTTGAATTTGTTTTACAAGATAAGGATAACTAAATAGAGATTGGTAGATAAAAGAATTAAGTCTGAAAGAAGATTCTGTAAAGTGTGTAACTCATATGAAGTTAAAGACGAGCTTCACTTTGTAACTGCTTTTACTGGTCATTTTATATAATGAAATAAAAAAAATAAGAATTTGAACTTGAACATTCGTGAGCAAAAGAGATGAAATAATCATAAACCATAATTGCAGATTTTATATTTTATTTCTTATAAACTCGAAAATATTACTGAGAAAATTTGAATGAATGTAACTCAGTATGTTTATTGTACAGTGTAGTTCTTGAATTGAAATTATTACCACCTTCTGTATATTTTGGTTGGTAAGGTTGAGAATGCTTCTCTACAGTAGAGCTACACTACAAGTATAATCTTTATCTTTTTTGTAAAGTCTTCTAAAGAATGTACTTTAAAAAGAAGCTGAAACAGACAAACGCTGTACTTTTTATCTTGTTTTTGCTGTTGTTATTGTTTTTGACAGAAGTGTTTTTGGTTAGAAACGATGTCTACATTTTAATCAATGCATGAAGTATATGGAAGTATTTTTAACACTAACGTTTGATTTTTAATTCATTAAATTGATTATATCTCCTTTACTTCTATACAATTTCAGTAAGATTCTATCATTTATTCCTGATTGTTGTGTAGCATTTGTCACAATTCAATTCAATGTTATTGTTTTAAAAGAAATATCGCTTTAACTTCCTTGTAAATGACTGTAATTGTAATTTAATTTGTTTTGTTTAAATATTTAAAGCATAGTAGAAAACATAATTATGGTTAACTAGTGCATCAGTTCTAAAACAACTTTGTTTTCAATTCCTCATTAAATATATAAACAATTATGTAGAATATTTTAATGTTAATTACTACATGTTTCAATCAAAACAAAGGTCTGTTTAATCCTCTAAATGAACGTAAGAAACCTGTTCAATTAAATTTGATGTGTTTTGGAGGTAATAAAATAGCTTTATTTGCTAATTAATTATGCTTTTTTTAATTGATATGTATAAAAGATATTTATCTCAAAAGAGAACAAAGTTCATTGCCCTTATCGCCACTTCATTACACTATTTATATGTAAGCTGGATGATTAGCTTCATCACATTTAAATTAACATTTGTTTATGGAATTCAAGAATGTGTAAGATAAAATATACAAGTTATGGCATACATGTATTTGCAATTGTTTGCATATAAGGAGCAAAACTTTGCCCATAATAAATTGATTGAAGGGAAATCAAACTTAGCCTGTCTTTATTTATATATACTTCCATGACGAGTATAAAAACAATCTTAGAAATCTTTCCAAAGGTATCCCCTTCAAAAGTTATCCTGCGGATACCATACATTTCACAGAAAATTGGGTAAAAAAGGGACACAATTCTATCAATTATAACTAAGTCACTATGTTTGTTCTATCAACAAAATATTAAATAACTTTTATCTGTTTGATCAGAATTGTAAGTACCAGTTGATGACTAACAATACTCGATTTGTTTTCTTCGTCCATAGTTTAAAGATCCTGTAACACAATTTTTTATGATTTTATATCATATATATGATGCTCAATTTAAGATTTATTAATATCGTAAGTTCCAAAAAGCATTATTTATAAAGATATTACTAATTAGAAATTTATTCTCTATAAAAACTAAGTCATTTTTTTCAATTAGAAATGAATGCATATATTTTAATGAATACATATACTGTGCACACATATATGCAGTTCATAGTTTACATATTCTTCGATGTTTGAAATTTTTTTATAAGCATAATTATATACATTTAATATAATTTCACTTAAGTGTGCAATACAACCTCAATTACAACATACAGGATCTTTAAACAGATAAAGATTGTACGATTTATTCATATATTTTTATTTCAATGTTAAAATGTTTTACATTGAGTCTGCTTTTAGATCATAAACCATTTTAGCACTGCACTTTACTGCTGTCTCAACATGATATCTCAATGACGTCAAATGTGGGTGTTTGATACTTCTTTAGAAATGTTTCTACGACTATGATTTCGGATTTAATCAGAACTTTGCACTTAATAACGGTATATAGCTAAACGGACAATGGCTGTTAAAACGCTTTGATGAGACATCGTTCGTTCCAACAATGTGATATGTTTGTTCCATTCTCGATGAGACGGATAGAAGATGATGTTATTTGTTCTCAAAGTACTCATATAGAACATAGAGAGATTCCCTTCATCAGGAAACGATGAATACCACCCGACTAGAAAAATGTAAATGCTACTTGTTGGACAATACAAAATGGATTCCAAAAAAAAATTATGTAAACTGTATTAACTAGCATTATACGAAATTCTCGATTTCATCTTCATGAATTTCCAATTTTAACTTCCTGAAGTCCCGTTTTCAGCATACGGAATTCATAAATTCACGATTTCAGCTTTATGAATTCCCGGTTTCAACTTCACGAATTCACAATTTCAAATTCACGATTTTAACTTCATAAATTCACGATTTCAACTTCACGAATTCAACTTCGTGAATTCACGATTTCAACTTCATGAATTCATGATTTCATCTTCATGTATTCACGATTTCAACTTCATGATGTCACGATTTCTACTTCATGAATTCACGATTTCAACTTCACGAATTCACGATTTCAAATTCATGAATTCTCGATTATAACTTCATGAATCACGATTTCAACTTCACGAATTCACGATTTTAACTTCATTAATTCCATTTCGTGAATTCACGATTTCAACTTCACGAATTCACAATTTCAACTTCACGATTTCAACTTCATGAAGTTGACTTCGTGAATTCATGAAGTTGAAAGAAATTTAAGATATGTATATACCATAGGAATCTATAGGTTACGTTCGATTTCTTTTATGGTTCGATGATTTTTATTTATTTTTTTTAATTTGAAAAGAAAAGAAGAAATTTCCAGTAAACATTCATTATCTCTGATACAGCTGTACACATTTAACTCAAATTTGACATATGGATAATTCAAAGGAATGAGCAGGTCAAGCTTGAATCTATTCATGGTTCGATAATTTTTGGCAGAGAAATGTCTCTTTATCTTTGAAAAAGGAAATTTTCAGTTTCCGTTCATAATGTCCTCAACAGTTGTACATATTCAACTCAAATAAAACATATGGATATGTCAAGAATACGCTTGTCAAGTTTGAATTTGGTCATGGTTTGATGATAACTGACAGAGTTATCCCTCTTCACTTTTGAAAAAAAAAGAAATTATTAGTTTCCATTCATTATCTCCTCAATGGTTGTACACATTCAACTCAAATTAGGCATATAGATACATCTAAGCTGTTCAAAATTGAATTTGGTCGTGGTTCAATGATTTTGGACAAAGTTATCTCTTGAACGGTGATTTTCAATTTCAGCACTGATATTTTTGTGGAAATGTATGAAGTCATTATTTTGGCTACAAATATGCAATATGCAATTTTTACAAAAGGTTAACACTGAATAGTTTCAGTGACTTGAATTTTGTATAGAAATGGTTTGTGTTTACATTGAATAGTTCTAAGGGCTTTGAACTTAGAACGAAAAAATAGTTTGTGCAAACAAATTTGGAACTAAATAGTATAACATTTGAAATTTTGGCTGCATGCGGGGGCATCCATGGCGTGCCGACATATTCCTTGTTTATAAAATAATGCCCGGTTTATCGTTAAGATGTTTTGTAATTAGCCTATTTGAACTCAAATATACATATTTCTACAAAAATTGACTGAAGATTGAAATATATATTTCCTAAATATTAAGATGTTTTTGATTTTTTTAAATGAACATGGGTATAAACAAAACGCTCCTTGCGTCAAATCGTATAAATGCCAAACGAATATTTCGTTTTAGGTTAGTGGTAAATATGTTCTTCTACACAACAGCTGTATAAATATCAAAATATTATTTTAATTCTCATCATTAAAACCTTAAATATAGCACGATTATGTTATCTAATATTTGAAATTCAAATTGGCAAAATTGCTGATAAATTCTAATTGGGTTATTAAAGAAGCCTGTTTTATTCTAAATTAGATCGTAAATACAAAAAGTAAGTATTTGATTCAGCAGTTTGTATGAATGGAATGTATATTAGGCAGTATTAGTTCAATTTGCTGTTACTTTGTATCTGTACGTTCTTTTGGTGTATTGTGTCTCAAAGCAAGATCAGCATTTTGAGAAATGTACAAAAGTATGAATCATGCTCCGTAGAGAATATTCAATGAACAGTTTTTACAGTCTTGTGAAAAGACATTATAGCGATGTGCAAATCAAATACTCTTTAAACGCATATTGTGAAATAGTAGTTTAGTGTAATTTGCTCGCTATTTTTTCATTATTAACTTTTATTGATCATGTTAGGCTTAAAGATTTTGTTACACATTTTTTTATGATTTTATTTCATAAATATGATGCTCAAATTAAGATTTGTCAATTTTGTAAGTTCCAATAAGCATTATTTATAAAGATATTAACGAATTTGAAATTTTAAGTCAAATTTTCCAATAAGAAATAAATGCATATAATTTATTGATTACATATAATGTGCACACATATTTGCAGTACATATTCTATATATTCTCTGATGTTTGAAACTTGTTTTATTTACATAATTATATACATATATAATTTATTGTAAGAGTGGTATACACACAGGTACAATATCAATCACAAAACATACAAGATCTTTAAATATTATGGCTCATTTTAGGCAATTTCAGCGTAACATGTTATTTAATATTTATCTTATAGTATTCCTATTTCGCCAATAAAAGACCTTTATAAAAGTGTCCTTTATTTATTGTTGTTTACATAAATTGTGTTCAGAAAGGTTTTTATTACGACTGATTCTGAGGCTCTCATTATACATATATTGCCTAAGTGTGTCCTTGGTCGAATTAGTCATCAATAGTTTTGTTATATGAATTTAAAGCAGGTATGGTGTGTTATTTTGACATTAGATTTGAAATTACCGAAACTTACCTCAGGATTATAGAATTATTGGATATTCGAATGAATATGTTTTATTACTTGCTTTCCGGTAGTTTATAGAAATATATCAGTGAAATAAAAAACTGTTATTTCACTGTTTGAAACAGTGAAATTATCAATTTGGTTATTTTCACTGTTTTAAATTTAAGCCCGTAACGTTGTTACCAGTGAAATACCAGCGTGCACAGTACTGGGAACCAACTTACAGACGTGACGTCGTAAATGACGTCACGTTGTATTATTATTTAGCGCACTTTTCATCTAGCATCAGCTAAAAACGTCTTTTTAAACGTTTCTTTGCATATAATAAAAAGAAAATTTGTTTAGTTTTGTGTAAGATCGAAATATATTTCACCTCGTGAACACAAAAGCTCATATGTCACTCGTGGCTGCGCCACTTGTGAAATATACCTTTTGATGCTCACTCGGTGAAATATATTCAGATCTTACACCGATCTTAACAAATATCCTATATTCAATCTACGATTAAAACCGATATTTATTGGTTTAAAAAAAGTTTTGTCCTATTTCTATCCGCCTGGCGCCTGGCATAGTGGTAGTAGTTGGGAGGTACATGGTATGCAAGCAAAAGGTGTATGAGTCAGAAATGGCTGGCCCTTTCAGTAGGGGTGACACTATAATAAACAAGACCTTTACCTTTACCTTTTATAAAGGATCGGAAGCATACTGATGCGCATGCGCGAAGCACAATATCATTCAAATCCAAAAATAATTCTAGACGAAGAATAATTATATGTTATTCCACAACTGATGAGTCTTAATGTAATTTAAATCATTCTAATATTGTAACAGGCATCCTTCCTTCCAAAGATCATGTCACAGTAATGACACCTACATTAAACAGACGCAGACTGAAGAGTTTTGAATTATTAAGTTACACTCCATCAAAGGTGAAAATTCTCTTAAGCTATTTAATCTGTTGATGATATAGTTATAGCTGTCAAACATTTATCCTTTGTGTATTTCAATCTTTAAATATTTTATAGCTTACATATGAAGATTTCTACGTTTCAATAGCACTATTGTGTGACTGCATGCACAGTTCTGTAATTGATGTTTTACAGAAAAGATAGAAATAAAATATTTGATATGTGTCTGTCCATGGCTATTTCTGGCTACAAAGCATTTGATTGATTTTCATACGCTATATCAAATTGAATGATACATGATTTGTTTGAATCAATATAAAAAAATTCAATATTTTATTTTCAAAACACCAGAAAGTCATAGACCCATGTGGCCGACATTTACATACTATATATGGCTTCTGCAATTTAACATTTAATAATCATAATTACATATTCAAACATGCATACATACACACATTACATACATATACATAAGTATAAGTACATGCACGCTCATATATCTGCATATGCACCATCTACACACATGTATACACATATATTTTCACATATGTATAGGCACTGCTATATGCCACCCGATTTTTAATAACATTGATGTGCGAACGAAAAAGCCTCCAACGTTTTTTTTTATAATATCACGGTAGGGAATCACGTGACTTTTACGGTTACGCGTACAGACAATATGGCGGCCTAAAAACCTCGCTTCACATGTGTTTTTCAGGTAATTCTTTATTATATCCCTTATACTTACATACGAGACCTGTTGCAGCCTACGCAGAATAAAGAATTGTTGCCGCCTATACCTTATTTTCCACCCCTGTGGTCATAGCTTTTACAAACACTTCAACAGAAATTTTCAATGTTAACAATTATATTTGGGTAACATTCACGCAAAATTTGAATTTTTTATGAATTTGATTAAACTAAGTCGAGTTAGCAATGAGAAAATGTTCATAGAATTTCTTTATTTGAAAATGTAAATATTAGGCATGTTAAATGTTGACTGGTCATTTTATATTCCAAAACATGAGAGAAAAATGATTTGGGTAACTCCCACGCATACTTTTATTGTTGATAACTCCCACGCAATATTTTATGTGCAGGCAATATCCAAGCAGGTTATAGCCTAGATATTGATAGAAAAAAATCATGATTGATGCATTTAGCATCAAACTTTCATAGAATTTTGAATAATATTAAAAATACCGCAAATAGGTCCTTGATAGAAGTAACCCAGCAGGCACATCAACGGTGAACAACGTTGAAGTATGATCAGATTTCAACGTTGAAATAACGTTAGATTTATGTTCGAATTTGAAAGTTTAAAAAACGTTGAAGTTCAACGTTGGCACAACGTTGAAGTTTCAATGTCATTTCAACACACTTTAACATAAATATAAAGCAAAGTACTGTACGTAACAGAGTTTAACAAAAAAATCAAGACACTATTAAATACTTCAGCTATTTTATTTCAAAACTACAGTTCAAGTGTAACTAAAATTCAATCGATTTAAGAAGTCCTTTTAGTTTAACAATTAAGCTACAATCTGTTCCAATCTACCACTAGTTCTTCTTCTAGAGCTCTCTTGGTATGTCTAAAGTGTGTCATGATGGTGTTTGAATACTTCTACCGCTTCTGCAAATAAAATAAGAAGTTACATGTTAAAATTGACTTGGTCAATCTCAAATTATATATAATTAATCAACTTAGTGATTTGTTTTATCTTAAAATGCTTATCTTCTAAGATTTACATAATAAAACAG
Source organism: Ruditapes philippinarum (assembly GCF_026571515.1). Lineage (NCBI taxonomy): Eukaryota > Metazoa > Mollusca > Bivalvia > Venerida > Veneridae > Ruditapes > Ruditapes philippinarum. Next base: position 65,736 of record NW_026860254.1, read on the forward strand.
CATATAGAAATTAAGATACAGCTGAAGTTTCATATTGACAGTAAATTATGTACAAAAACAACAAAAACTTTTTAAAAAGAAGCTATTTAACCCTTAACCTCATATATACGCGAAACAACGCACTTTCGACCCCCCCCCCCTTTTTTTAGGCCTGAAATAGTGAGAAAATGTCCTATTTTTCCCCAAACACATGTTTACGTTTGAGAAATGTTAATAAAAACAAAGTGAGCACTTTTTCGGCGCCGCCCCCTGTCCAAAAGATACTTCAGGGGGTTGCCAGAAGGGGGATGTGCCCCCTTCTTTTTTGGGGGTTTGAAGGGGGGCGGAGTCCCCCTCATCGCAAAGAAAATTTTGGACTTGTGAGAGGCTTTAAATGACCCCAGGTCGATCATAAGGTAAGGTGTAACCAACGCTGAAAAGCCTTTGATTCTATCTCAATCCCTTGAGAAGTTGCAGCACTTTGAAGTAAATTTTGATGGAAAAAATCGAGGCAATATAGTGATTTTTGGCAATTTTGAGATGTCCCCTCGTTGCCATGGTAACAGGAAATTTAACTTGAAAGAGGAGGCTTTTCAGTGAAAATGGCCATTTTTCACAATATGCTCATGGGTGAAAGGGTTAACTTAAAAAATTATAAATGTTACAAAACAACAATTTTTCACCAAAATTAGGTAAAAGACCACATGTTAACATGTAAAAACTAGATTTTGGGTGATTCAAAAGTTTTTCATCATTTTTTGTTAGCCCTTTACCCCTCGTTGCCATGGTAACAGGAAATTTAAGACTGAGCATGTCGTTACAAAAGCAATGGTCCAGTCAACATTTGTGCCAAGTTTGATTAGTATTGAAGCATTTTCATAGCAGTTTGAACTTGTAAGAGGGGGCTTTTCAGTGAAAATGGCCATTTTTCACAATATGCTCATTGGGGAAAGGGTTAAGTCTGACCTATGATTGGTAAGAAAAACTGCTCCCATCAGTTACGTCAGCATTTTCCCAAGAACAGTCCTTTCCATGTTAAATTTATGGTATAGAAGCTACAGCTGTAATACCTTAAATTTCAGCCAGGACCAGGATCTAGAATATAAAATAAACTTATTATTCCCTATATATTCACGGCAATTAAACTTAAAATTTAACACTCAACTTTATTATTTAACCACAAACAGTTTAATCAATATTTTGATATAAAATAGCTGAAGTATTTATTTTGAAAATGCAATTGATTTAATGTATTTTTCAAACTAATTCACATTTAATTTTACTATCACTAAGATATAAAATTAATACAGCTAAATTGACGAATCGTCTTGGGGCGTAAATTATATGGGGCGAACAACACTTTATCTGCTTATAGGTTACAATAATATCAAAAAGGCATGGCTTGTAAAATCATAAATTGCCAAGGACATCAATAACTTCGCGTAAGGCCTACCAAACCCAAAACATTCAATTAGGTCGCGTTTTGATACAAAAGTCTAAAATATTTGAAGGAGGTTTTGTATTTCTGTTTTTATTAGTAAAATTACAGTTGTCATTTTTCATATTTTGCAGATATGGAAGGTTCTATCTCGGATATTGTTTGTGATAAATGTGGGAAACATTTCATTCGCGGATAGGTCTCAAATATTGACCATATGAACAGTCTACACGGCACAGGACCTTATAAATGTTGTGGTAAAACATTTTATAGCCCAGCAAATCGGAAACGTTACGGGTTATACTGCTGATATTGAGATGACATTCAAACATAAGTCCTCTAGATTTTATTACCTAGTTTGTTAAATAAAAGACCCATTCTATTATACTTTAGGTTGTTTTCTTTTATGCTTTAGATTTAAAAAAAAACACACACAACATAATAATGTTAAATACAGACACTAATTTGAAAAAAGTTGGTTTCATAAAAGACTAAGTGATAAAATGACTTGAATGTCTTTAAAATCTTAATATAACGAATAACATAAAATGCCATACCTGTCACGTTTCGATTTGTCACAACATTTACAAAGTCCTGTGCCGAGTAGCCAGTTTATGTGGTCATTAAGACAAATGTTGCCCAACATTATCCACAAACAATACCCGAACTGGAACCGCCCATATCTGCAAACTATGAAAAATGACAACTGTAATTGTGCTTATACTGAAATCGACCTCCTTCTTATATTTGAGACTTTTATTTTAATTTCTGCGATTAATTCATCTATATCGAAACTTCATTTAATATATTCACATGAGTATGTATTCTGCTATCCATAGGGGCTTTATTCTATCCAGGACCTTTTGGCGGTTTTTTTTAATATTATTCAAAATTCTTTGAACGTTTAAGGCTAAATGCATCAATCATGATTTTGTTCAATCAATATCTAGGCTATAACCTGCATAGATATTGCCTGCCCATAAAATATTGCGTGGGAGTTATCAACAATAAAAGTATGCGTGGGAGTTACCCAAATCATTTTTCTCTCATGTTTTGGAATATAAAATGACCAGTCAACATTTAACATGCCTAATATTTACATTTTCAAATAAAGAAATTCTATGAACATTTTCTCATTGCTAACTCGACGTAGTTTAATCAAATTCATAAAAAAATACAAATTTTGCGTGAATGTTACCCGAAATATAATTGTTCACATTGAAAATTTCTGTTGAATTTTTGAGTGTTTGTAAAATCTATGAGCACATGAGTGGAAAATAAGGTATAGGCGGCAACAATTCTTTATTCTGCGTAGGCTGCAACAGGTCTCGTATGTAAGTAAAAGGGATATATTAAAGAATTACCTGAAAAACACATGTGAAGCGAGGTTTTTAGGTCGCCATATTGTCTGTACGCGTAACCGTAAAAGTCACGTGATTCCCTACCGTGAATATAATAGACAGAATACACTTTAGCATCCAGTTTCAATGAACTTGTCTGTACATACACAACATAGTACAGTAAAGTAAGTAGTAGTAAGAAAAAATGATTTCATATCTAGTCACAACTTGCACGAAAACGAAAGTGAAAAGTTGGTGACCAATGGATTTTATTCCATGAAGTTGTAAATTTTTCAATCATAAACATAAAGTGTTAATCGGGCATGGAATAAATATGAATTCTTATTCCACTTTAAGTCACAACTTGCACAAAAACGAAAGTAGCAAGTTGATTGGCTTTCTCAAATCGTTGTAATAATAGGTGGGTACAAATTACTTTCTCAAATCATTATATAAAAAATATTCTGCAACGAAATGGTAGGCATATTTTGCAAAGGCATTCTTTCTAATTCACCATAAATAAAGTCACTTTGTGTGTTTTTCTTTACTTCCAACAGTCTCTTGCAAAATTGCATATGTAAGCGTTCTACGGCATTGCCTTGATTAAAACCCCATTGGTGAAGAAATTCAGCAATTACATGTTACAAAACTAAAATTTAAGATATGTTTAAAATAAGTTGAATCAGTTCAACAAGACAATTTGTAAAACTTTGCACAATGACTTTAAAGGAAGTCAACTATATGGAAATCAGGAACGCATAGGGTATGTTTACCTCTATGATATATGCGAAAAAGAAACCGATATTCCGAGCTTTCTTTTCATTAAAATACGTTACAAGAAAAGCATTGATGCAAAGCATCAAAGGGCGTCCAAGCAAGAAATGCAGAAAGTGAAGATGAACTAGTAGACATATGATGACAAGATATTCTTATAAACTTTTCAATGGTTAATTGGTTTTTACCAGAATGAACGGACGAAAGACATTGTTCATTATGAACTTTGATTGGCATGCTAGAGATTAGAATATTACTTGTTATTTCCTTATGGTCGTGATTATTAATAGCAACGGATATACATGTATAAAATCATTTATAATCCATATGTGTAACGCATGATCAACACCACACTTGTGGAATTGTCTCTTATTATGTTATCGCTATTAGCGAAGACCCCCTCTTAAGGTATCTGTTCACACTTAGTAAAAATATGACACTGGTTATATGACCATGTTGATCATGTTGAGCATAATTGTTTACTATACAATAATTGTAATATCTATTTTAATATAAAAAAATACAGATTTTATAAATATTGTTTTCCTCTCTTTTTTCGTGTTTTATGTGCTATTTTAATACTGAGTTTTCACGTTTACTACTCTTTTTTTTAATTAAAATTGTAAAATAAATTTTAAGAATTTAATTGTCATATTGACCGACGATTATAAGTCAAAACTTAACTGGAAATCAGTAAATTATGCTTGATCTTTCAATATATAATATTGCTTATTCTTAAACCATGTACATGTACATTTGTATTTTTCTTTTATCATTTTTTTAAATTATCAATCAATTGAATAATTCATAAAATCTAATTTGTAACTTTGAAGAATTCCTGGGCATCTTTACTAAACACGAATAACAAAATAAATAAAATGTTTCAAAGTTGATAGTGTCATATTTATACCATAAAAATGTACCTTTTTCTCAATTATTGTTTAATTTATTGTTTTTATCTCATATAGATAAAATGAAACATGGTATTGTTGTTGTTGTTGGGGTTTTTCGAATTGTATGTTTATGTAAAATAATAATCAATAAATTTGAGAGTTGATCTATGTTTATTAATTATTGTAACCAAACTAAGTGACAAACATTCATTTTGGAAAAAAAGCTTATTTATCTGTAAAATATCTGTTCTGTAACGATATCAAACATCTACTCCAAAACCGGGAGAGACCGGACAATATAAACGTGTGATACTATTCGCCGGTCACTAGTAAATCCCGGTCAAAATAGACCGGGAGAGACCGGGAATTGCCGATAGCAGTACATCCCTCTATAAATAGATTTTCGGAATGTTTAGGTCATCAACTCATCATTCTATTTTAACATAACATAATAACCCACTATATATACTACAAAATGATAAATAAAAAAACCCCGAAGAGACGGAAAAGGTTATTTCATGCATTGCGACATTCTCCAGTTCGCTATTCATTGTACATATCGAGACATTGTTTTTAATCAAGCACCCTCATTCCGATCGGAATGATCGGCTTTTATTATGACCGACTATAAGGCTCGAGAAGTTGCTGTCGCCCTTTCACAAAATCTGATTTCATTCCATAAGGGCGCCGCGCTTCGGCGCGGACGCCAATGATTAAGTTGAGTCCTCTATTGGACTTACTTTCGCCGCCCAACCTCAACCATACTTATTTTATTGGACTACTACTCAACTCCTGAACCTATGTTGGACTCTACTGGAGCCTCGGCTACTATAGTAATTACAGCAGAAAACTCGTCCAATATAATTCAGTATAGTAAGAAAGTATATTACATATGCAAGCAGCAGTTTTGTAAATTCTAACAGAAATTTATAACAAAGAATGTTTAGGATTTGTATGTTTTAGCGGATCAATTATAAATAAAACTATAGCTTGTCGGCAGTAATGTCTATTAAACAAAGATGTTTTAACACCGGATATATGATAGGGTATGTAAGAGTAAAAAAAATGTCATGCTAAATTAATGTTCAGCTGCATTTGCGTTGGAATATTTATACTTGTATTAACTTTATCATTGATCTGTTCTGAACGCTGAGATTTAAATTGAAACCAATTTATTTTCTTCAAGATGGAGATAAAATCTAATTGGTGTCCCTTGATAGACAATTCTTGCTATTTTTATTTTTTAACTACAACGAAATGTTTACAGAGTTTAAATGCTTGTATTCCATTTCCTATTTGTATGTTTTCTGTGACGTTTATAGGTTGTAGGTTATTGAATGCAATGCATTTATTAAAAGTAACGCTGTTATTGCAATTATCATTGGAATATGTGAAAACTATTTGTGTATTCACAATAAAACCATATTAGACATTTGACAATTTTATCCAGACTTTGGTGTAAAATAACAAATACAAATGTATTGATGAATGATATATGATAAATGGCTCTCCCAATAGCGCTAAGAGAGCAAACGAATGAAAACTAAATAAATTAAATATAGACTGTTATGTGAAAATGGTAAATATGAACATTCTTAAAGTTGGCATAGAACATCACATATTATTCCTTGACAAAAACAATTAAGAATTCAAATGTATATATTATCCATCATAAACTTATCATTACGGGATAAAAGGTACTAGTCATCCACTTAAAACATAAACTTGGTTCAATTTTAGTTTAAACATTGTTTCTCCGTAATAGTCCAACAAAAAAGATAGGTGATAACGAGGATATAAATTATGTATATTTGAAATTTTTAAGGACATAACAAGTAAAAAGATATTCCATCAAATAGTGTAAAAGGAAACCTTTACACTTACACAATAAGGCAAACTTGTTTATGAAGAGAAGTGGCAAGTTCATGGTGCCGTCCACGCCACTCGCTTCGGATTAAGCTTAACAACTTTAAAGTAAGCAAAGAAAAATGTTTAGCTTGAAGAGCTTAATGTTTGTTCAAAATATCACAAAGGATTAATTTACTTTATTTTTATGCGACACATCATTTTAAAAAACTATGGCCTTGATTTTCTTATAGTGGTGGTTTTATATTTTAATCTAAATAAATATATTGCACGCGCTATTGGCGTATGAACTTAAGAAACCAGGGCAATGCTTTTTCTTAAAATGAATTATTTATGAGTTGTATTTGCATATCTAATGATTGAATTAGATTTTATGCAAATTGACACAGTAGTTGATTTTATTTTTGTGAAAACATGCATATTTGAAAAGAAAATAGATAATTAATTCTGACACAAGAATACATCGTGTGCCTGTTTGCCAATAATGTATTTAGGTTATTTCAAAAAGAAACCTTTGAAAGACAAGATGACTTCTAAAAGTTTTGTCATTGAATTCCAGATTATAAAAAACTTTCGTAATTTTAGAAAAAATGACTGTTTTAATTCACATGCTTTGAACAGTTGTAATTATAATTATATATGTGCAAGAATTGGCACAGATCATTTCCAGTGTTGTATAACCATTGCCTTTTTATATTTAACATAATATTGCATAATTATACATTATTTAAGGTTTGGAACATCGTTAAAGGCTACGGAAATGCCATGTGTAAAGTCATAGGATAAAAGTATGGCATTTGTGTTCATATGAAATAACTTGTTATTTTATTTGTTTAACACAATATTTTAATTTGCTTAGACGACAATAGTTTATTTGTAACCATTAATACACACCCTTTATTTATTGGTTAAGTAAAGTGGGGTCACACGTGTGCTTTTTTATTTTGGTTAGAACGGGTCTGGTGTTTTTAATAACGCCTTATTTTTTAATAATGATAAAGATATTTTTAAAATTATTGGAAGGATAGAAAAGTTTAAATGTTTTATGACAATGCAATAGAACAGCTCTTACAGTGATGTGTTTTGTCCACTGCAAAACACTGCCCCTGTAGATGGAGACAGTTAGCCTAGTTGTAAGATATTATGTTTTGTTAAATAGTTGTATAGTTCATTATTTACATACGGAGATAAGAAAACATTGTCTTTCTATTTGCCGAAACAGTGATTAAAATATTTTGTCACAAAGCAAGAAATTAAACTGAGTTCCAAAGTTTTAAGCTGATAAATGAAAATGTTATTTTGTTCCTGTATTTGTATTGACGACTCGTAAAATAAATAATGTCATTTCGCAATAAATAATATAAATCAGAACTGCTTTGCGGCGGAAAAAAAATAAATAAGTTTCGTTTAACATGGCTATAGAATAAAAAAAACTCGGTGGTTTGTTATTATATAAATATTGTATGATGAAGAGATAAATATGAAAGGCTATGATATAGACTTTGATATTAATTTGGGTCTCGTTAAATATCACATTAGTCAGCTTCATAGACTCGTATACTCTCTGATACAATAACTTGTTATATGCACAAAATAAATACCTTATTTTGTTAATTTTCAGAGTTGTTCGGTTTTCTTTCGTCACATAAACAGTCCCTTAATAATTTTACGGAAAGCAGTTATTTTCACTATTAATGTCTCTTTCTTAAGCGTGTTAATGTTCATAAGAATGCGAAGCAAAACACGCAGCCTTCACCGTTGTAATTTTTATTAAAAAAAAAGCCTGATCGAATCTGTAATTTACACAATGTGCTCATTTCACTTTACGTCTTTTTTGATTGGGCGACTGGTAACCTATATCCCTTAAAGCCATTGACGATTGGTTCTTATGATGGACAGCTAAAAAAGCACCACGCATAGTGACGTTGTTTAGGAAATAGATATCAATTGTGAGTGTATTGTTGTAGAATAATGCACAGTTCGACTTCAACTGAACAGGAATATAATTTAATATAATATAATATAAGTGATTTATTACAAACCATCTGAACGATAAAGTGGCATTATTATACTACAATGCAAGAAAACATAATATTTATTTCCATATTAATATGCTAATAAAATAGACAAATGATAAAAATATGTTCAATTACATTGAGCGTAGAAGTAATTTTTCTGGCGTCATTTTGTTAATTGGCGTCATATATGGCGTCATATGACGTGTTATCATTCGTATTTAATGTTATTTGTTTTCTTCATACACATTTACTCCTTATTCTTGAGAACCATTAAATGTACTATATTGCAACTTGTGTTTAACGTACGAGATCTAAACTCAGACGGTTGTTCCAACACAATGATTACCTGCACACTGCATACTACAATACTTGTATGACATTATTTTATCTCTTTGTTTTCATATGGTTTATTTCACTGACTGTAAAGTCTTTAAACATTATTGAATACCAGACAAAGAAGGAGAGTCGGTAAGTGCTTCGAAGACAGACAACGCTCTATATAGACATTGTGTCTAGATGTGAAGGCGATTTATGAAGCTGCAGAATGTGCATCAATGTTAGTGCATTTAGACTATTTATGTATATTATTAGTATCTGGCTTTATGGTAATAAGTGTTCTAGAAACCTTAATTACACACGTTCAGACTAATTATACACCTCTGTTCGGTAAAAAGACGTGGAATTATCATAATTGATAAATCATTTGTATAAGACATCACATAAACGGTATCATTAGCTTCAGTTATTATTACATAATGGCTTTAGGGACTTGATAATTTCTGGCGACTTTTGTACACTTTTTGTAAACACTTTTTATCAATTTTTCATGAATAGAAAAAGAGTGCGTCAGCAGTTAAACAGTTTTTAAGAAACGCACTGATTATATATTTAGGTTGAAAATAAAAGATCAACATCAAATACACTCATATTACCAAACTCCTCACAGCGGTTACGTCACGCTTTGCTACTTTAACCACTGCCACCACTGAAATCACGTGATGATAGTTGTATCATGTGACAAAAACATGGCGGCCAGTTTCAGAACGCCAAGGATCCCATATCAAACTGGCAGATTTATAATTACATCCTAACCAGACAAAATAAGTTCAAGACACACAATTTGTTATCACTTTAAAACAAGTGCCGGATCAAATCTTTTTGTGCAATCGTTCAATAACTGTTTATATTCTGCCTTTGTTTACTGGTTGTTACTTTGCATACGGTGTCACAGTGAAAATATCTTTCGTTATGTTTACAAAATAATTTTTAAACGTATAATTTTTTACTTTCTTGTACATTAAGCATAACTATTTAACGAAAGAAAACTAAAATGATATAAAGTATTCTATTTTAAGATTAAAAGTGAAAAAAATATATCCGGCTATATTCAACCGAATTTACTTGTGGTGGCAGTGGTTACTGTACAGATCAGGGGAAGTAACCGCTGCGAGGAGTTTGTCATATTACTTTACTTGAGTAGATAAAAATGTATTGTTAAAAATGTTAAATATTTTCCATTAACTAATTTGTAATTAGGCAAGAAAGTCTTACAAAAATAGAATAAATAACTATAGATGCTTTGTATTAACACTTTTATAATGACATGTCTGGTTATTTTTATTACAAATTAAATGAAAGGTTGCATCTGTGGCAATACTTTTTTTGTATGATATTATTATCTACAAAGTCATTTTTTATGTTAATCACTCTAGGTTGTTCTTTAATGGTACTCAAGAATGTCAAGGTTTGAAGATATGTCTATTATCGAGCTGTTGTAAGGTGAGGTGGCTTTGTCTTAGATTAGAAATGAATAGATTGGCATATGCTATAATAAAACTGAAATGCAAATAATGTAAACATTTTATCTGTAATGATTTAAAGCAATGATTTCATTATGTGACAACACTTATCTTAGTTACCATGCACAGGCCTGTATTGGAGAGGCAATCATCATACCTCTCCATTGTGTTGAGAATGATTGGTGGTGGCATCCATTTTTGCTATCAAATTGGAGCTAATGAATTTTATTTAAAGCCTATTATCATAAGAACCACTCTACAAAATGTGATGTGCATGCTCCGCTTTAAAATACGACTTTACATAAACGAAAAGTTAACATCGAGGTGAACAAATTGGTAAAAGGGAAAATCGGAATAGATCATTTACGTTACATTTATCACTACGAACACTGGTTCATTCCGTTTTTAATTCTTTAAACTGTATAAATTGATTATTATTTTCCGAATTGCGTTAAACTATTGCATTAAAAAGCAACACTAAACACTACAGCTATAATATCACAAAGAACTATTATAAGACCGAATGAACGATGTACCGAAATTTTTATTATACTTTTATTTCGGAACACCTCGCCGTTTATTCCCAACAAGAGCTTATCCTGAGACTCACGGAAATAGCCGGTATGTTGCTATTGTTCGCAGATGCAAATCAACCAATCAGAAATTGTTACTTTCCCGCCATTTTAACAATTAAACAAATCTTCGACAGCTGCATGAACAAACTTGCAAACTACTTTGTAGGTCACAAGGCATAGTATGTATGGAGATTGATAAGTAACGTTTCCATCTCATATACAATCAATGCACAGAAGGCGCTGAATTTGTTCCGGTCTCAGAATGTCAGAAAGGTGAAGGTTGTGATATTATCAACCAATTTGTTTTTAAAGTGCCATCAATGCTGTTTTCAGTGTTATAACTGTAGTAAATTGGCTATAATTTGCAACACTGATATTCAATTCAATGTTTTATTTGGCTTAAACAATTAAGAAAAATTGCCTTCACTGGGAATTGAACTCCAAAACTCTCGCTTCCTAAAAGAGCGTGTAACCCCTCCACCAAGTAAAAAGTTATAAGATAATAGCCTGAAGAAACCACATTATTCTAAGTTAGGTTTGTAACCCTTATTAATTTCGAGATTATTTTTTTTACGGTAACACTGATTTAATAACCACGGAGCTTTACATAAGCATGTATATCTGTAAAGGCATTACACAATATTAGAAATCGTCTACCAATCGGTATCTATTTTTTCTTCCGCCGAGAAGGCTTGAAAAATAATGCGCCTGTCATTTGACAATCTTTACTCAGTGATCTCTCCTTAATTTTTCGGCGTTAGTGTACTTACAAAGGGAAGTTTAACCGCTTCGAGGAGTGCGGGCTACTTCCGGATTTTGCAAATAAGCATATCAGTGTCTGAAATTTCGCTGCATGTACATTTGTTTTAAGTCTGACTACCCAAACAAATAAAAAACTAATAATCTTAGCAAATGAGCAATATTCTTACCAAAAAATAATAATCACCATCAGTGGAAAACATATTGTGAGAGGAATAACAATAAAGTGAACGATGTTGGTATATAAAATATATACTAAAAGTCACATGTTAAAAAAACTCTTACAGAACATAACTTTTCATCACATACTACTTTGAAATTCGGTGACGATTTTTGCAGACGATGTTTAATAATTTATGTACTATATTAGAAGCTGTCAAGGATAAAATAATTTTTACTCGAAGTTGATAAGTATTTATTTGTAAGCAAATATATTAAACTTTGGTTTACCGACAGATAAGTGTTAACTTACGTATTTATCTTGTATATTACACATTTGGATCATATTAAAAGATATCCTTCTGATATCCTAATGTGAAACATTAGTGTTTGAATATGAACGAATTTTAATGGGGCAAAAATTGGTCATCTAGATATGAAGCAGATTTTTGCCCCATTATATCTTGACGGTAACATGCCGTAGTAACCATCGTGTAAAATATGTAAAGGCTCTTAGATTATTTTATATTAAAGGAACATCTGGCAAATCTTTAAGTAACTAGTGTCCAATCTGTAGAAATAAGAAAATAAAAAACGTATTTTAATAGCAAAGTTAATTTTTCTTCGTGCAAACATTTTACCCATCATTTTACCCATATAGCCGTCAAAATTTCCTGAACAAAAAAGGACAAGAAAGAACGATATAAAGTAATTCTATAAATTCTCATTACAGAATTATAGTATTATTACCCTCACTTTTTTTTCGTAATGCTAATTTCCCATAGGCCTCTGGGAGTTATTTTACTGTTAATGCAAGTGTACCACGTGACTAAGAAATGTTTTTGTACTGTTACATAGGTAAACAATTATTTTTTTAACAGTAAAAAATCTGGTTTCCACGTGGTCTATTTTTCTAAACAAAAGGGAAATAAAATGGCCGCCCATTTTTTTTTCTCGATTCATTCTTAATTTTTCAACGTTAAACTCCGATATAGGACATCAATTTCTTCTCTGGAGGAAAAAAACTATTGACACTCATAAAAATTTAGTTGTTTGGCAACCTGGTGTTGCTTTTTCAGCGCGTATAAAATATCTTTTTGTTTTGAATAGTCAAAAAGTGAACATCCGTTTTTTAACGAAAGTAATTGCAATGTAAATAAATTATGATTGTTCAAAAAACTGGAACATGCAGACGATTTAAGCATGCAAACAAAGGATTATTTTTACCATTTTAATAAGGGAACGTTACAGATATGGTGGACAGACATAGGATATCATCGTTATTTTGTCAAAAACAATGCTAAGAATTGGAAACAGAAGGATCAGATTTCACAGATCATAACCGTGTAAATGGGTTAGTGTTTTGTTTTCTAAATAAAACCTAGCTTATTGAATGTTAATGATTTGTAGATATCATCACTTGCTTACAGAATAAAAGAAAAAGAAAACTTCTCAAGTAGGCCTAAAGTACACTTAACCTTAAAAGGTCATCTCTCGTAAAAATACTGTTCCCCTCGGCTACGCCTCGGGTAACAGTATTTTCCTCGGGATGATATTTTATTGTTACCCACAAACCCATGTGTTGTTTATATACTATCAAGTGATTGTTTCATTAGCTTATATTCTGAAGTATTTGAATAGTTTCTCTGTTAATTATTTTTAACATTGAAGAGAAAGGGTTTGTAAAGAAGGTAATTAAATACTTTACAGTTTTTTATTTGTTGCCTCTACAAGTCAGATTTGATGCATAGTTTTCATGAAGTCAGACAAGAAACAAAATTTATTTAATAAAAATGTATAGCATCAATACAATATAGCATAACAATGTAAGATACGCTTTAAAAAAAGAACGTTTAAGATCAAAGAACGTTAACATCATTTCAAAAAATGCGGGGAAATAGTTGCTAAACATTCAATTTAAAATGTGTGATTACATGTGTTTTATTCTAGTAAATTTTTTAAAATATTATTCGCCGAGTGGCTTATTTTGACCGAGAGATTTGATATGAATCAAAATTCCAGCACTGTAAACTTGCTCTTTTGACAGATACATATTTATATTATATATCCGAAATTAAAAGTTTTACTTCTCTTGCTGATACGTTAATTTAATTTTGAAAGATTTCATTTACTTAATATTTTTAGATATTAGGCAAAAACCAAGAAAATAATTGCACGGGAAAGATATGTTTAAGGAAAAAAAAAACAAAGTTATCACACAATATATCTTTCTGAGAAGAAAGGCACGTTTGTAGCCACCGCATTGTGCCATGATTTACCGTCCTTTTACACATTTCCACACATTTCAAAAGTTTCCTTATTGGTTTTACGTTATTAAAATATTGGCCTTATCATGTTCAAACGGCCAAATCTTATCATTCAATATTATCCCTGGGAGGGCAATAAAGTGCTTTAGAGGAGAACGTTTAAAATGATTATGTGTTAGCTACAAAAGTCATCATAAATAATAAAACTAAAGCATTTAGCAATGACAGGTGCATTATCTTGAGTGCATTAAAAATGAAAGTATGTTGTAATTGTTTTATGGCGGTTTTTATGATACAAATTAGATTCAGAGGATTAAATTATTAAATGTAAATTATAGCTTTCCATACAAAACAATGGAAACTTGAAAATTAGATATAGATTTTTATTATAACATGACAAAAGAGTTTATTATAGATATTGCGGCTTCTTTTGTACTGTTTATAGACACATTCTAAGGTAGTACATGGAAAGAATTCCATTCAAAGATCATACACAAAGAATAATTATAGACTATTTAGTGCCAATTAAAATATTAAAGGAATAAGTAAACAAGTAAACATACAAAAATGAGAAATGTATGTGTTTTTTTGCTTTATTTCACGCAGTATTGGATTCACAGCTACATTTTATTAATTCAGTTGATGCAGTCAGTTTTTGGCTAATTTTGATGGTAAGTCGATCCGATCGGCTGAGATTTTTAATTGATAATCACATACATGTAGAAGCAGTTGTAACTTCTATAGAGTATATGAGTTTGTTTATTATCCAGATGTTGTTGTTAATTAGTTATTGTCGTTGTTTTCTCTGTCTGTCTGTGTGTTTGCGTGTGTGCGTGTATGTCTTTGTTGTGGGGCATTGTTTGTGTTTGTTCGGTGTTGTTTATTTCTTTTATTTTTTGCATGTTTTGTATTATGTCGCACCAACACAGCATAGGCCATATGGTATCTTTCCAGCCTTACTGATGGAGAAAAACATCAGGCGCTCCTTCATGTATTATTTAAGGCACGAATGGGTATCTGAGTTCCAAAGTCTGGCTGGATACATAGCTTTCTCACATATAATAATTTAAAGTCCTAGGCGGGATTTGAACCCACAGCGGTGAATTGTTAGTGTTTCGAACATTGTTACAATAATATAATTGACACTCCCTCAACTTAAAAAGAAAGTATCAAAAATGAAAGGTTGTTCACTTAATAAATATGTACTTAGTACTGTTAGATATATCATTTTGTCTGCTAGGGTTTTCTAAGTTTTGCTTCAGCCAGATAAGATTTCTGGTATATATCCTGTCAATTAACAAACTTTATTGGATTTCATGAATTGAAATGAAGAGTTTTTTCTGGTGATAAACTATTGGTTTATTGATTGGTAAACCTTAAAGTCTTTCAAAAGCAAAATAAATTACAGAACAAAAATAAATTGCGTATCATTTTAAAACAGTACAGATTATTATCAATTTAAGAGATGTTTTACACATTTAAAATGCATGATCTTTCAAACTGATAGACCAGTATAGGAAAAGATAAAATAGCATTGACATACAATAAAACTCTTTTCTGGTGAATTGTTGTAATGAAATTTGATTGATCTTGATTGAAAATGTATTTTCAAATGTTACAGAATATTAGAAAATTTGATAAATACAATTGTATATGTGACAGGCACAACCTTACATTTTGTGTATAGGTTACATGCAGTAAATTACCTTAACATATTGTAAAAGTATGTTGGCACGTAACATCAGAATGAATGCTGGTATTTTACGGTCAAATCAAGTGTATATTCTGTAACTTCCTGTTATAAACATAAACTTTAAACTACTCTTGCTTTTTTCTGAAATGATACTACTGATCGAAAGTATGGATTTCTGAAAACGCATCAAGAAATAATAATTTCAACAAAAATGATGAAATTATTTTATGTCGATGCTTGTCTCTCATGGTATATAATTCATAAATTGTCCCAAAAAAACACTATAGGTACTTTGTATCAAAGCAGATTGTGTTGTGTTTAAGTTTATGAGTAAGTTACGTCTACTCAGTAATTTGAAGGTTCCTCTGAGTAAATGTTCCATCACTGCTGAGAAGATGATTTTCGATAACTGAGTACAAAACAATCGGAAACTGCTTAAAATACACTTGCAAAATGAAAGGAAAAGCCTTGAGCTTTGATAAACGATATTCTGTTATTCATCGTGCATCGACCTTTGGATTTTATCTAGTATTGTTTCTACGTTGTTTTTTCTTGTGAGATAAAGTGTATGATATGTTTTTTTCTTTCCTACATAATTTTGATAAAGGTTAGTCAAAAGATAAAATAATCACAATTCAAAAAATCTCACAATTTAAAACACGCTGATCAAGATAGTGTTTTTGGAGTATTTATATAATTTGAAAAGGCAAGCTTTGTCACCAAATTTAAAAAAATATTTTGTAATAATATGTTATAGATTTAAGTGTAACACAAGTAGTCACTAATGATTTCCTAGTACATAGAACAATTTAATTATGTTTTAACCACCACAAAAGAGCGGCAAGGTATTATTACATGGACTACATTCCCGTCAAATCTTTCTCCTGAATAATGGTAGACGGCTTCATAATATTCCTTACATATTATATTTCAGTACACTTACTTCGACAGTTCTGATAATTTTCTACAAAATATGCTTTGCGGCCCTAAACAGTATCATTGTGTATATGACATAATACTTAAATTCTGAATCGTGCCGTATAACCGACATAACTCTCTGCACAAACGTGTGTTAGTCATTCAAAGTGAAAAACTAAATATAGAACAATGTAGGAAAGTTCTAGGAATAGAAAATATTACCTTCGCAATATAATGGTTGTCATTAGTTATAAAGAAACTTGAATGTACGAGGTATGTCTAAACATAATGCGTTGACTCATTCGAATCACCTATGAAAAAAGGACTGAGGCATAATCTTGTTCAATAATTTCTACAACATTTTTGTACGTATTTGACATCGGTACATATGCGGTTTAAACTGCATCACATAATTATATGTACTTAAAGACTTTTATGAAAATAATTCGTTTATCAAAGTTGTACTTAATGGACTTAACTTCAAGGCATATCAGCTATTAATTCCCTTGGAGAGTGCAAGGTCACTATAAAGAACACATTTGATAGTGCTTTTAAAAATTTCAGTTTGAAAATAGTTTAGTAATCTATAGATTATAGATAACTTATTATAAGAATTCAAATTATTTGTCTGATATTATTTTTTATACATTAGAAAAAAGATTGTTTTGAAATAAGGGTTTTATGCATATTTTTAAAACGCGACTGACTTGATAATTAATACAAAATACCAAGTAGAGTTAATGAACGATGAAAACACAAAATATACAACACAATGTTATTTTTTCTGTATCTCCTGTCATTAAAATCGATGACATTTCCATTGTACTCTCTTGAGTAAAATTGTAAAATTATATTTAACACGTAACCTTACTTAGTATTTATCAATTGGCCTCAAAAGCCGAGTGATTTAGATCGCCGGCTTCAAATCACTTGTTCTCTACCTCTGTGCGTTCGAATCCCGTCAATGATTGGATTTTTTTCAAGTAGGCTAATAGCTAACTGTTGATGGTCGATGGTTCTACTCAGGTGCCTGATAGTTCCTGAAATTATACACGGATGGATACCTGAAGAAAAGCTAGAAAGTAACCATATGATTTTACAGTGTCAGTGTTATTTTAAATACATTACCATAAATAATAATCCTAATTAAAATTGTTTGGCAAAATATTTGTTAGAAAGTCTTGAACTTTATCATAAATGACTTAGGTAGAGGTTTCATATTTTGGTTTTAAACATTAATTTTCAGAATTAAAACATTAATCCCAAACTATTCTGCATGCACACATGAGAATGGTAACGCGTCATCGCCCCGTCTAAATTTGTGTTGGACAGTCAGTAAAATATTTCTTTCTCAATTATGTTAATTTAGTCCGATTTCCAAAATGTGTACAAAGTCGTTTTGACGTTGTCTGTGTTAATAACGGCATTAGGGGAGAGGAAAGAAAACATTTAAAACTAGGCAGTTGTTACGGGTTTGGTTTTCTAATGAGTCTTGATTAAGCTGTTTTGCGTACATAACGTTCTGTGCCTTTGCCTTGTTGGTCTTTTATTTTCTTTTGTCAGAATTTAGGCAAAATGTCTGAAGAAACTTTTTAAATTACTGAAGAATGCTAAATAAGATGCACACTGGATTTAAATGACAAAGAAGGTCTACGGATGAACGGGTTGATCTGGAACATGACTACATGTGTTGGCGAGAACGGATAGAGAAATCGTCATCTTTGACAACGATTCAACGTGTGTTGGAAGAAGACCAAAGATTGACTCTTTGGGAAATGCCCGGTATTACCGGCATTGGTTACGGAACGGGGAAAATAGAAAATTAGTATAACTTAGAAAATGTAACAAGATACCAAACATAACAATTTTTCTAGAAATGGAAGTGATAAATATTCTGAGGCATATTGAACCTTTAATAAAGAAACAATGATTCCCACTGCCGTTACAATTGTAAGACAACATATAGAAGTCACTGAACGATCAATGGCGTAAAATTATTCATTAAGAGTTTCACCTGTATTTTGTGAGCAGTTGTGAAGTTGTTTTCATTGTTTTGTACTCGTTTATTTCTTACTACACTGATAAAGAAACTTTGAATAATGCTGCCACCTACAAGGAAAGCTTCAGGGTAATGACAAATACTGAAGAAAACAAATGGATTTGAACACAATTTACTGATTATACTGATATAATTAGCTTATCAAACAAATTGATAAACAAAAATATGTTTTTCCTCAAAAGAAAGGATTGACTGATAAGGAAAACCGGTTTTGAAGAAATATTGTTTCAAACAACATTGAAATGTTTACTGAAAGGGGGTACCCTTCGCTATAATATACAATGTTTGTCAACAATCCCTTCAGGATACTAATTTTCGTTAAAAATAATGACAATATATAAAATAATAAGAAATAAAATCACTTTATAAAAAGATGTCATATAATTAACGGCTAAAAAGAAATCTATTGAGAAATGGTTGTAGTATATCACAATAATCATCCCAAAGCTTTGAAAAATCACTATCCAAATTACATCATTTGTTTTTCATTAAAAGGAAGATGCGACTCAAATAATGAAAAGGAATGAATAATTAATTGCTTGAGCAGGTTCTTGGGCGTGTTAAGGATTGTGCATTTTCCGTTTTCTGATATTGTTTTCATTGCTCCATACAAATGTGCTCTTGACAAGGGTTTTTATTTTTTATATCTGTAAGAATCGTATTTTTGCTGCAACTAATAACATATAATTAAAATGTTCTTTCCGACACAGTCAAAAAATACAATTTGTAAAGCATCTGTAATATGATAATCTTAAAACATTTGGCATTGAACTTCCATTGAAATCAATTCGTTTTGGTACAAATGAACTATTTATAATTTGTTGGTAATTTTGTGCATGTCTACATAGATATATTTATTTGAGAATATCAGTGGTATGTCAGAAAGATTATTCTTATTTGTTGACATTAATTTGTTGTCTAATTTGTTGGCTAATGCAATGACTTCTCGTGCAGATTTTCATAAGATGTATTGTAACAGTATTGTTTTAAAACATCATACAAATAAAAATAGAATTAGCAGGTTATCTTCACTTTTCTAAGAAATATATTGCAAACCTAATAATCCGAAAACGATCTAAAATATTTACTTTGTATCATGTCATAGGAATGGTTAAATATCTACATTTAATGCTATACAAACTTTGCAACATCCAATTAACGTAAATAAAGTCTGTGCATGGTTAATCGGCTACCATTTTCATCTCTCCCGTATTGTCTTAATAAACATCAATCTGTATTATATTCATTTGTTTAAAGGTTCATGTTTTAACAGCCCTTTCATGTAATTTGTTACAAAACTTTCTTTAAAGCAATTTTGATTTTTTGTCAATGGTAAATAGGCTAATGCTGACGCACTTAATACCTTTCTCTTTAAGTGGAAGAAAAAAATGTTCATTGATTAAATTTACTTGTTTATTTGACATATATATGTATCTGTACCTCGTTTCTATATTATTTTCTTATCAAAAATGGTAACTATGCATCTAAGAAGAGGATTGGCCTAGTATTTGCCTTCCCTTCATCACAGGCATTATAGGTTCAAGTCTTACAAGCGTCAAAAGACAATTTTTCCTTGTATGCAGGAACCGGACTGGAAAGTTGGCAAAACAAGTTACAAGCTCTAAATACTAATTAGTACTTTGTAGAAAAACTTCGTATTTAAAGAATGTAACAAGAACAAAACAGAAGTTTATTCACCAAAATTGACTTGAAGTCATAACACATGTACAAGTACATGCGTGCTATATTAATATAGCGAGACTGAATATAACTTTGACTACTGATTATATATGTATTCCATTAAAATTGTTTTAAATAACTTTTAATCGTAATATATTAAACAAGATTTATGATTATTATTATTATTATTACTATAATTATTATTATTATTATTATTTGATATTCATTCGGGCCTCGTTTAATGCTTCATAGACTCGTATACTCACTGATATATTCATACAATAACTTGTTATATGTACAAAATAAATTCTGTATTTTGTTTATTTTCAGAGTTGTTCGGTGTTTTCTTTGGTCACATAAACAGTCCCTTAATAATTTTACTGAAAGCAGTTCTGTTTTCAGTATTAATGTCCCTTTCCTAAGCGTGTTGATGTTGATTAGAATGCAAAACAAAACACGCAGCCCTCACCGTTGTATTTTTTTTAAAAGAAAGCTGATCGAATCTGTAATTTGCGCATGGTGCTCATTTCACTTAACGTCGTTTTGATTGGGCGACTGGTATCCTACATCCCTTAAGGGCATTTACGATTGGATCTAATAATGGACAGATAAAAAAAGACCACGCCAAGTGACGTTGTTTAGGAAATAGATATCAATTTTGAGGGCATTGGTGAAGAATAATGCACGGTTCGAGTTCAACTGAACAGAAATATAATCACGAAGGCCAACAGGCCATCTGAACAAAAAAGTGGCATTATTATACTACAATGCAAGAAAAAATAGTATGTATTTCCGTACAAATATGGTAATAAAATTGACAATTGATAAAAATATGTTCAACTACACTGAGCGTAGAAGTTTTTCGGACGTCATTTGGTTTATTGACGTGATATATGGCGTCATATTACGTGTAATCATTCGTTTTTTATGTTATGTGTTTTCTCCATACACATTTACACCTTTTTCTTGAGAGCCATAAAACGTACTATATTGCATCTTGTGTTTAACGTACGAGATCTTAACTCAGACGGATGTTGCAACACGATGCTTACCTTTTCACTACATACTACAATACTTGTTTGTATCATAGTTTGGGGACCTTTCTCTTGAAATGTGTAAGAGTTTAATCGTATAAATATACATGCAGAGTGCGTTAACTGGAGTGCAGGTTTTAGTTACCCGCACTGCAGAGCATGCCCATTGATTGGTTCATTTTGTCTGGGGTTTACATATTGTGACGACGGAGAAACTGAAAGCGATAGAAATGTCATATTCAGATGCTCGATCATTGGTTCCTTTTTTCTTGGGTTTCATATTGTGACATCAGGGAACGTGTTTTTATTTTTGACTATGATACAAAAGAGAAAGAACATCAAAACACTCGGCAATCTGATTTATACTCGGGGGCTACGCCCCCTCGAACAAAACAGAAAGCCTCGTGTTTCGATGCTCTTTTTATTACATGGCATTATTTTATCTCTATGTATTCATATGGTTTATTTCACTGACTGTAAAGTCTTTAAACATTATTGAATACCAGACAAAGAAGGAGAGTCGGTAAGTGCTTCGAAGACAGACAACGCTCTATATAGACATTGTGTCTAAATGTGAAGGCGATTTATGAAGCTGCAGAAGGTGCATCAATGTTTGTGCATTAAGACTATTTATGTAGATTATTAGTATCTGGCTTTATGGTAATAAGTGTTCTAGAAACCTTAATTACACAAGTTCAGACGAATTATACACCTCTGTTCGGTAAAAAGACGTGAAATTATCATAATTGATAAATCATTTGTATAAGACATCACATAAATGGTATCATTAGCTCCAGTTATTATTACAGAATGGCTTTAGGGACTTGATGATAATTTCTGGCGACTTTAGTACACTTTTTGTAAACACTTTTTAACAATTATTCATGAATAGAAAAAGAGTGCGTCAGCAGTTAAACAGTTTTTAAGAAACACACTGATTATATATTTAGGAAGAAAAGAAAAGATCAACATCAAATACAATCATATCACCTGAATTAAATGGAAAAGTGTAATATGTCTTAAATATGTAATTCATTCACTTATCTGTAATTAGGCAAGAAAGTCTTACAAAAATAGAATTAATAATTATAGATGTTTTGTATTAACATTTTTTATAATGATATGACTGGTTATTCTTACTACAAATTAAATGAAGGGTTGCATTGTGTCAATACTTGTTTTGTATAATACTATTTTCTACAAAGTCATTATTTTATGGTAATCACTCTAGGTTGTATCTCTTTAAATTCTTTAATGGTACTCAAGAATGTCAAGGTTTGAAGATATGTCTATTATCGAGACGTTGTAAGGTGGCTTTGTCTTAGATTAGAAATGAATAGATTGGCATATGCCATAATAAAACTGAAATTCAAATAATGGAAACATTTTATCCCAGCTGCCTCGCTTCAATGATTTAAACCAATGAATTTTCATTTTGTCACAACAATTATCTTAGTTACCATTCACAGGCCTGTAGGGGAGAGGCAATCATCAGACCTTTCCATAGTGTTGAAATGATTGGTGGTGTCATCCATTTTTGCGTATCAAATTGAAACTAATGAATTTTATTTAAAGCCTATTATCATTAGAACCACTCTATAAAATGTGATGTTCATGCTCCGCTTTAAAATACGACTTTACTTAAACGAAAAGTTAACATCGAGGTGAACAAATTGTTAAAAGGAAAAATCGTAATAACTATATCATTTACGTTACATTTATCACTACGAACACTGGTTCATTCCTTTTTTAATTCTATACACTGTATAAATTGATTATAATTTTCCGAATTGCGTTTTACTTTATTAATATAGTAATAAAAAGAAACACTAAACACTACAACTATAATATCACCAAGAACTATTATAAGACCGAATGAACGTTGTACCGAAATTTTTCTGCTACTTTTATTTCGGAACATCTCGCCGTTTATTCCCAACAAGAGCTTATCCTGATCACGGAAATAGCCGATATGTTGCTATTGTTCGCAGATGCAAATCAACCAATCAGAAATTGTTACTTTCCCGCCATTTTAACAATTAAACAAGCTGCATGAGCAAACTTGTAAACTACTGTGTAGGTCACAAGGCATAGTATGTATGGAGATTGATAAGTAACGTTTCCATCTCATATAGAATCAAAGCACAGAAGGCGCTGAATTTGTTCTGGTCTTAGAATGTCAGAAAGTTGAAGGTTGTGAGATTATCAACCAATTTGTTATTGCAATGTGCCATCAATGCTGTTTTCAGTGTAATAACTGTAGTGATTGGCTATAATTTGCAACACTGATATTCAATTTAATGTTTATTTGACTTAAACAAATTTTAAAAAAAATAATTGCCATCACTGGGAATTGAACCCCAAACCTCTCGCTTCCTAAACGAGCGTGTAACCCTCAACCAAGGTGAAGTTATAAGATAATAGCCTGAAGAAACCACATTATTCTAAGTTGGGGTTTGTAATCCTTATTAATTTCGAGATAGTAAACCTGTTGTTTAACACTGATGTAAATAATCACGGAGCTTAACATAAGCATGTATATCTGTAAAGAATTACACAATATTAGAAATGGTCTACCAATCGGGATCTCTTTTTTCTTCCCCGAGAAGGCTTGAAAATTAATGCGCCTGTCATTTGACAATCTTTACGCAGTGATCTCTCCTTAATTTTTCGGCATTAGTGTAATTACAAAGGGAAGTAACCGCTTTGAGGAGTTCGGGCTACTTCCGGATTTTGCAAATAAGCATATCAGGGTCTGAAATTTCGCTACCATTATTTGTTTAGTCTGACTACCCAAACAAATAAAAACTAATTATCTTAGCAAATGAACATATTCTTACAAAATAATAATCACCATCAGTGAAAACATATTGTGAGAGGAATACAATAAGTGAACGATGTTGGTATATAAATATATACTAAAAGTCACATGTTAAAAATACTCTTACAGAAAAAAACTTTCTCACATGCATGTACTATCTTTAAAATTCGGTGACGATTTTTGCAGACAATGTCTATAATTTCTGTACTATATTAGAACTGTCAAGATAAATAATTTTATCTCGAAGTTGATAAGTATTTATTGGTAGCAATATATTAACTTTGTTTACCGACAGACTAAGTGTAACTTACGAATTTATCTTGTATATTACACATTTGGATCATTAAAGATATCTTCTGATATCTAATGTGAACATTAGTGTTGAATATGGACGAATTAATGGGCAAAAATTGGTCCATCTAGATAATTGAAGCAGGTTTTTGCCACATTATATCTTGACTGTACATACCGTAATACCGTGTTAAATAGTAAACGTCTTAGATATTTATATTAAATGGACATCTGGCAAATCTTTAAGTAACTACATGTTCAATCTGTAGAAATAAGAAATAACGTATTTTAATAGCAAAGTTAATTTTCTCGTTGCAAACATTTTACCCATCATTTTACCCATAGCCGTCAAACTTCCTGACAAAAAGGACAACACAAGAACGATATAAAATAATCATAATTCTCATTACAGATACATAGTTCTATCAAGTGATTGTTTCATTAGCTTATATTCTGATGTTTTTGCATAGTTTCTCTGTTAATTATTTTTAAAATAACAGAGGTTTGTAAAGAAGGTAATTAAATTCTTTATTGTTTTTTATTTGTTGCCTCGTACATTTCAGACTTGATGCATAGTTTTAGATATCTTTTGTTCATGAACGTCAGACAGGAAACAAAATTTATTTAATAAAAATGTATAGCATCAATACAATATAGCATACAATGTAGATACGCTTTAAACAAAAGAACGTTTAAGATCAAATAACGTTAACATCATTTCAAAAAATGCGGGGAAATAGTTGAAACAATGAACTTAACATGTGTTACATGCGTTTTATTTTAGTAAATTTTAAAATATTATTGCGAGTGGCTTATTTTGACCGAGAGATTGATATGAATAAATCACACTGTAAACATGCTCTTCTTGAGATACATATTTATTTATATATCCGAAATAAAAGTTTAGTTCTCTGCTGATACGTTTAATTTTGAAAGATTTCATTGACTTATATTTTTAGATATTAGGCAAAACAAGAATAATTGCACGGAAAGATATGTTAAGGAAAAAAACAAAGTTATCAAACGAGATATCTTTCTGAGAAGAAGAGCACGTGTAGCACCGCATGTGCCATGATTACCTCCTACACATTTCCACACATTTCAATAGTTTCCTTATTGGTTTTACGTTATTAATATGGTCTTATCATGTTCAAACGGCAAAATCTTACATCAATATTATCCTGGGAGCAATAAAGTTTTTTAGAGAGAACGTTTAAATGATTATGTGTTAGCTACAAAGTTCATAAATAATAAACTAAAGCAAGCATTTAGCAATGACAGGTGCATTATCTTGAGTGTATTAAAAATGAAAGTATGTTGTAATTGTTTTATGGCGGTTTATATGATACTTATTAGATTCAGAGGATTAAATTATTAAATGTAAATTATAGCTTTCCATACAAAACAATGGAAACTAGAAAATTAGATATTGATTTTAGATATTGCGGCTTCTTTTGTACTGTTTGTAGACAAATTCTAAGGTATTACATGGAAAGAATTCAATTTAAAGATCATACACAAAGAATAATTATAGACTATTTAGTGCCAATTAAAATATTAAAGGAATAAGTAAACTACTAAACATACAAAAATGAGAAATATATGTGCCCCGTGCATTATTTAAGGCACGAACAGGCATCTGAGTAGAATTAAGACATTTTGTAAGCTAGCCGGATAGGATAGTTTCCTCACATAAGATAATTCAAAATCTCAGACGGGATTCGAACCCAAACAGCGGTGAGGTGCAAGTGGTCCAAATGTTATAAGAGTTATATTATTGACACTCCCTCAAAAATATCAATCTAAAATGAAAGGTTGTTCATTTGATAAATATTTGCTTAATACTAGTAGATATTTACCTTTTTTATGACCCCGAAGTGCGGCATATTAACATCTCACCGTCCGTCCGTCTGTCAGTCTGTCTTTCCCTCTGTCCGCGGGTTACCACTTACACAACATTCGTGTCCGAACTGTTACTTTGTAATACATCGAGGTATTGTAAAATAACTTAGCACAAATGTCAACCACATCAAGACAATGTGTCGCAACCACGTCCATAACTAAAAGGCCAAGAAAAGGTCAAGGTCACACAGTTTGAAGGTTCACATTCTCACAATTAGAGTTTTAAGGTACACACATTCGTGTCCGGACTATAACTTTGTCATGCATTGAGGGATTTTGAAATAACTTGGCACAAATGTCTATGACATCACGATGACGTGTCTCGTCCAGGAAACATGGACCCACCTCCAATGTTAAGTATGAATAGCACCTCTTTCCAAAGAACAATGTTACGGCACCATATGTAAAACGGCACCATTTGTAAAATGGTGCACCATATGTCAAAAAATCGGAACCAAATACGAAATTTTTTGCTGTTTTGCCCTGCACCAAATGTCAGTATTTTCGGTACCATATGTAAAATATTTTTTGATATGCACCATAAGTAAGAAAAGATGCACCATTCGTAAAATGCAAACAAAATCACTTGGAGTAATATATAGGGGTAATATTTTCTGTACTATAACATAGTCTTATCATTATTATCAACAACGGCGTCGTCGCCAGCACCAACAAGATCATAATGATAATAATAATAGTAATAATTATAATCATCATCATCATCATCATCATAATCATCACCAACACCACCAGTAGCATTTGTACGTACGTCTTAGTGTTGTAAAAGTAGCAGTATTACCTTTAGCAGTAGAACTAGTACAATAATGTAGTAGTGGTGTTGGTGGTGATTGTGGTGGTGGTACTGGTTGCGGTGGTTTTGTTAATGGCGGTTTGTTGGCGGCGGTAGCAGCAGCAACAGCAGCAGCAGCAGATTTCCATCAATTTTTTTTTTATTGAAAAGCAAAACAATAGTTTCTTTCTTCTAAATTTATTGCAATAACTAGCAAAGCTGTGACTCAAAACATTAACATAAATAAATTCAGATAAACTCGTGAAACAAAACTTTAGAAACGCAGTTGCAGCGAAGTATGAGTGTGCTATGTTACAACTGTACATACATGGTGCAATACAACTCCTTTTTCAACAACGAAAACCGCATATTCACATTATTTTTATCTCGTTGTTATATCTTCTTATCATAATATACTTTATAAATGCTTATAAACGACGATTTAACTCATTTTTATAAGCAATCTCTCACCAAAATAAAATTTATAATCTATTCATTAAAAAAAAAAAAAATTTGCAAAAAATATTTTGAAATCATTTATAATTATTATTGCAAAATAATTAAAATATTGTTGTGCATGTCACTGCACCATTATAAAACATCAATTTTACAAGCGCTCGCTTCGCTTGCGCGTTTAAATAGTTAAAAAAGATAATTGCCTCTAATTTAATATTCAAGACTAATGAGGATTTTTTACCGTACATATAGCAACTTACATGTAATCACTGGCGTTTGTTGTGCATGACTGCACATATATTGTGTATAGCAACGATAACTTAAGGACCTGCAAACGTCACAAATTAGAACGTGCAAACAGAAAACATCCATGTATAAGACATGGAAAAGCAGGGCCCGTCCTAAAAACAGAAAAACTAATTATTTTTTATTAATACGTATTAGCACATATGAAATTTGAATGCTTTGTTAACAATATCTCATTGAGAAATTGAAATAAAAACATCGCTTTATGATAAGAATTTAATGTCTAAACTGTCAATAATTTCAAAAACGAAAGTATGTTAAACTCAATGGAGACGATAGGTTTCTTTAAGGTTAATATTATCAACTAATCGAATTGAATAACTGGTTAGCTCAGTAGGTAAGGTGTCAGTCAGCGTTGATGATGATGATGATATTGATAATAATGATAAGACTATGTTATAGTACAGAAAATATTACCCCTATATATTACTCCAAGTGATTTTGTTTGCATTTTACGAATGGTGCATCTTTTCTTACTTATGGTGCATATCAAAAAATATTTTACATATGGTACCGAAAATACTGACATTTGGTGCAGGGCAAAACAGCAAAAAATTTCGTATTTGGTTCCGATTTTTTGACACATGGTGCACCATTTTACAATTGGTGCCGTTTTACATATGGTGCCGTAACAAACAATATTAAGCAATTAGTTACTTTCATTCTTTTTGTTCTTTTTATAATGCATTTTTGCAATACTTACAAAACATTTTCGGGGGCATTCGTCACTTTTGCGTGACAGCCCTTGTTACTTTGGGGTTTTTTAAGTTTGCTTCATCTGGGCCAGATTTCTGATATTTATCCTACCAATAAACAAAATCTATTGATTTTATGAATTGAAATAAAGAGATTTTTCTGAGATTACGTTTACCAATGGCAAGCCTTTCAAAATAGAAATAAATTATGTATTATTTGAAAACAGTACAAGAACAAACACCACTGGAGAGATACCCGAAGATTTTATTCAATTTTGGAATGTTAAAGAATATTAGAAAGTTTTATCAATACAATTTTATATGTGACAGGCACAGCCTTACATTTTGTGTATAGGTTAAATGAAGTAATAAACGTACCTAAACATATTGTCAAAGTATTTTGGCACATTACATCAGAATTAGTGTGGTATTTTACCCATAAATTAATAACACGTATTATGATAATGGATTTTTCTCAATAACAATTGATATGGTTTATATTTGATACTATTATTATTTCGTATTTATGAGAGTAGTTCAACTTGTTCTAGAAATTGTTTCAGGCAGCTATAAGGCATACTTATTGTTCTTATAAGAAACAATTGCAGTATAATAAATAAACAAAACAATTACCTGTATAATTAACAGAATTATTTTATTTATGAAAAAGAGATATTAATTTTGAGTGCATTGTTGTAGAAAAATGCACGATTAAAGTTCAGATGAGAAGTATATAATCGCAGAGGCCAATAACGTGAGGGAATAATTACAAAGCCTTTTTATGTTTTATCTATAGATATAGATATTTACTTATTGAAAATTTAAGCACTTTCAAAAACATGTAAACTTTCATTCAAATGATATTTTACACTAGTAATAATAACAACAATGATAGATATTATTAAACAAATTATCATTTTAAGTGCTGATAGTGATTACGATGGCGATGACAAATATAATGATAACCATACATAATTTGGGATTTTGAAAAGTGTTCCAGAATGGTGAGCACCTGTCCTTTGTATGACGCTATGACGCAATGAAGGTAATTTTCAATAGAGTATTTTTTTGGCATATGACCTTAATAACAACCAGTACGAAACAATTGAAAACTTCTTCAGATACCTAATGATATTCATTTCATAAGTGGTATTGTCAAATATATTGCTCATGAACTTAAGGAATTTATTCATCTTTTGTAAGCATGCAATAAGAATACATACTTACATAATAAGTGCGTTTATGAGTTCAATGGTGGCATTATTTAAAGGCGCATTTGTGCTCCAGAAACAAAATGTGTTACATGATTTTAATTTAAGAAGGATATATATGAGATTAATAAAGATAAAATATTGGTTTTTAGCTTATTTGATGCTTAATACATGGAGAAAATAGTGCTGAATATCAAAGATTTGTAATAAAAGTAGCAAAAAGTATACAAAGTATTATTTTGGACTTCTGTGCAAAGAACTAATTGACTATCCCCATAAAGAAAAAAATCGACGAAAATGATGAAATTATTCTATGTTATGGCTTGTCTCTGTACATGGTATATAATTCATAAATTGTCCCAAACACTATAGTTACTTTGTATCAAAGCAAATTGTGTTGTGTTTAAACATACGTGGATAAAAATATCTCCGAATTTTGAAATTCTACAGATATAATTTGAAACATTAATCATGCCTTTATATATGAAAATAGTTTTGTTCTGTGGTTCCTCTGAGTCAATGTTCCATCACTGCTGAGAAGATCATTTTTGATAATTGAGTACAAAACAATTGGAAACTGCGTAAGATACACTTGCAAAATGAAAGGAAAAGCTTGCAGCTTTGATAATCGATATTGTGTTATTTATCGTGCATCAACCTTTGGATTTTATCTAGTATTGTTTCTATGTAGGTTTTTTTGAGATAGAGTATGATATGCTTTTTTTCTTTGCTACATTATTTTCATAAAGGTTGCTCATAAAATTAAGTAATCACAATTCAAGAAAGCTCACAGGTTAAAACATGCTGTTCAAGATATCGTTTTTTGGAGTATCTATTTAATTTGAAAAGGCAATCATTGTCACCAAATTTAAAAGTTATTTTGTAATATTATACCTCATTTGCATACGCCCTTCTATATTTAATATGACGTCATCCGGTCCATAAACCGCATACAGACCGGGGGCGGTCCATAATTCTTATATGGACTGGATGACGTCATACTAAATATTGAAGGGCGTATGCAAATGAGGTCTTATATTTTAGTTTGTTGTTAAATGATTTATTGTTTTGTTTCACATAAATTTATTACATGTTGATCAAAAGTCATGATAATTTTATGTCTTTAAATTGATTATAATTTTTTTATTTTATTTATAATACAGTTGTGAAAATCTTAAAGTTCGTTTTGTTCCAGTTTTTATAAAATGTGATTAACAAAAATTGAATGACAAAAGAAGAGCATGATTTTTTGGTTGATCACTTGACAATAAAATAAAAAATCAGACTAGGGTTTGAGATATTTCACACACTGAACAAATAAATTATTATTTGACAGCAAATTATAGTAAAAATGACAGCAACAAAAGGGACGAAAGGGCTTAGATTCGGTATAATATAACAAATAAAACATGGCCTTTCGGGCAAAATGCAAGTTTACGGACTGGTTGGTCAGACGCGAAAGGTATATGTCCCTCAGCTGCGCTCTTTTTAGTTTCGGGGCCATATACCTTCCTCAGTCTGACCAATCAGTCCGTAAACTTGCATATTGCCCGAAAGGCCATGTTTTATTTGTTAAATAATATGTTATAGTTTAAAGTGTAATACAAGTAGTCATTTTAATGATTTCTTAGTACATAGAATAATTTAAATACATTTTAACCATCATAAAAGAGCAGAAATGTATGTATTACATGTACTACATTCACGTCAAATCTATCTCCTGAAGAATGGTGGACGCCTTCATTATGTTCCTTATAAATAATGAACTCTGCCAGAGTTCACTTCGACAGTTCTGATATTCTTTTCTACAAAATATGCTTTGCGGCCCTAAACATTATCATTGTGTGTATGACACAGAACAAATAAGCCTATCCTGAATCGTGCCGTATAACCGAAATAACTCTCTGTACTAACGTGTTAGCCATTCAAAATGAAAAACTAAATTTAGAACAATGTAGGAAGATTCTAGGAATAGAAAACATTACCTTTGGGATATAATGGTTGTCATTAGTTATAAAGAAACTTGAGTGTACGAGGTATGACGAAACATATTTCGTTGAATGATTCCAATCACGTATGAAATAAAGACTGAGGCATAATCTTGTTCAATAATTTCTACAACATGTCTGTACTTATTTCACATAGGTACATATGCAGAATATACTGCATCACATAATTATATTACTTAAAGACTTCTATTAAAAATAATTCGTTTATCAAATTTGTACTTTGTGGACTGAACTTCAAGGCATATCAGATATTAATTCCCTTGGTAAGTTCAAGGTCACTATAAAAGTATAAAGGAAGACATTTGATAGTGCTTTTTAAAATTTCAGTTTGAAAATAGTTTAGTAATCTATAGATTATAGATAACTTATTATAAGAATTCAAATTATTAGTGTGATATAATTTTTTATACATTAGAAAAAAGATTTTTTTTAAATAAGGGGTTTACGCATACTTTAAAAAAACGCGACTGACTTGATAATTAATACCAAGTAGTGTTAATGAACGATAAAAACACAAAAAATACAACCAATGTTATCTTTCTTTATCGCCTGTCATTATAATCGATGAAATATCCATGTACTGTCTTTAGTAAAATTGTAAAAATGTATTTAACACGTAACCTTACTAAGTATTTATCAATTGGCCTCAAAAGCCGAGTGATTTAGATCGCCGGCTTCAAATCACTTGTTCTCTATTTAGATGTGCGTTCGAATGGGTACCTGAGATCTTCCTTCAACAGAAAAGCTAGAAAGTAACCATATGATTTTTACAGCGACAGTGTTATTTTAAATACATTACCATCAATAAAAATCCAAATTGAAATTTTTGGGCAAAATATTTGTAAGAAAGTTTTGAACTTTATCATAAATGACTTCGGCAGAGGTTTCATATTTAGGTTTTAAATATTATTTTTCAGATTTATAACATTGATCCCAAAATATTCTGCATGTACACATGAGAATGGTAACGCGTCATCGCCCTGTCTAAATTTGTGTTGGACAGTCAGTAAAATATTTCTTTCTCAATTATGTTAATTCAGTCCGATTTTTATCAAAATATCTCTAAAATGTGTGAAACGTTGTTTTGACGTCGTCTGTATTAATAACGGCATTAGGAGGTTAACTTGCAGAAAGGAAAGAAAACATTTAAAACAAGACAGTTGTTACATGTGTGGTTTTCTAATGAGTCTTGAATAAGCTGACATTTTTGCGTACATAATGTTCTGTGAACGTTGCCTTTGCCTTGTTGGTCTTTATTCTTTCTTTTGTCAGAATTTAGGCAAAATGTCTGAAAGAAAACTTTTTAAATTACTTAGGAATGCTTAAAAAAGATACGCACTGGAAATTAAATGGCAAAAAAGGTCTACGGATGAACGGGTTTATCTGGAACATGACTACATGTGTTGGCGAGAACAAATAGAGAAATCGTCATCTTTGACAACGATTCAACGTGTGTGGAAAAAGACCAAAAATTGACCCTTTGGGAAATGCCTGGTATTACCGGCATTGGTTACGAAACGGGGGAAATAGAAAATTAGTATAACATTAGAAAATGTAACAAGATACCAAACATAACAATTTTTCTAGAAATAGAAGTGATAACATTTCTGAGGCATAATGAACCTTTAATAAAGAAACAAATCTTATATCCCATTGCCGTTACAATTGTAAGACAACATACAGAAGTCATTGAACGATCAATGGCGTAAAATTATTTATTAAGAATTTCACCTGTATTTTGTGAGCATTTCTGAAGTTGTTTTCATTGTTTTGTACTCGTTTATTTCTTATTATACTGATAAAGAAACTTTGAATAATGCTGCCACCTACAAGGAAAGCTTAAGGGTAATGACAAAATATTGAGGTAAACAAATGGATTTGAAAACAATTTACTGATATAATTAGCTTATCAAACAAATTGATAACTAAAGTTTTAAGGAAAATCAGTTTTTGAAGATATATTGTTTCAAACAAGATTGAAATATTTACTGGAAGTGGAAACCTTCGCTATGATATACAATATTTATCAACAATTCATTCAGGAGGGTTATAAATACTGATGCAAAAATGATGATAATATAAAAGATAATATGAAATAAAATCACTTTTAAAAAAAAATGTAAGAAAATTAACGGCTAAACGTAAATAAATCTATTGAGAAATGGTTGTAGAATATCACAATAATAATCGCAAAGCTTTGAAAAATCGCTATCAAAATAACAGCAATTTCGTTCATTAAAAAGAAGATGCGACTCAAATAAATCATGAAAAGGAATGAATAATCAATTGATTGAGCAGGTTCTTGACGCGTTAAAGATTGCATTTTCCGTTTTCTAATACTGTTTTTTATTGCTCCCTACAAATGTGCTCTTGACCAAGTTTATTTTTTATTTTATACCTGTAACAATCGTATGTTGCTGCAACTAATAAAACATAATTTATTAATATTAAAATATTCTTTCCGACACTGTCAAAAAATGCAATTTGTAAAGCATCTGTAAAACAATTCGTTTTGGTACAAAAAACTATTAAAAACTTTTCGGTTATTTTGTACATGTCTATGTAGATATATTTATTTGAGAATATCAGTGATGTGTCAGAAAGATTATTCTTATTTGTTGACATTAATTTGTTGTCTATTTTGTTGGCTAATGCAATGACTTCACGTGCTGTTTTTCATAAGATGTATTGTAACAGTATTGTTTTAAAACGTCATACAAATAAAATAGAATTAGCAGGTTATCTTCACATTTCTGAGAAATATATTGCAAACCTAATAATCCGAAAACGATCTAGAATATTTACTTTGTATCATGTCATAGGAATGGTTAAATATCTAGACTTTGCAACATCCAATTAACGTAAATAAAGTCTGTGCATGGTTAATCGGCTACCATTTTCATCTCCCGTATTGTCTTAAATATCAATTTGTATTATATTCATTTGATTAAAGGTTCATGATTTAACAGCCCTTTCATGTAATTTGTTACAAAACTTTCTTTAAAACAATTTTGATTTTTTGTCAATGGTAAATAGGCTAATGCTGACGCACTTAATACATAAAGTGGAAGAAAGAAATGTTCATTGATTAAATGTACTTGTTTATTTGACATATATATGTATCTGTACCTCGTTGCGTATTATTTTCTTATTAAAAAGGGTAACTATGCATCTGAGAAGAGGATTGGCCTGGTATTTGCCTTCCCTTCATCACAGGCATTATAGGTTCAAGTCTTACAAGCGTCAAAAGACAATTTTTCCTTGTATGCTGGAATCGGACTGGAAAGTTGGCAAAACAAGTTACAAGCTCTAAATACTAATAAGTACTTTGTAGAAAAACTTAGTTTTTAAAGTATGTATTTTACAGACCAAAACAGAAGTTTATTCACCAAAATTGACTTGAATTCATAACACATGTACATATTAATAAAGCGTTACTGAATATAACTTTGACTACTGATTTAACATGTATTCCATTAAAATTGTTTTAATCGTAATATATTAAACAGGATTTATTATTATTATTAATATTATTATTATTATTAATATTATTATTATTATTATCATTATTATTATTATTTTATATTCATTCGGGCCTCGTTAAATATCACATAAGACAGCTTCATACACTCGTATACTAACTGATATCCTCATACAAACTTATTATACGTACAAAATAAATTCCTTATTTTGTTGTTCGGTTTTCTTTGGTCACATAAACAGTCCCAAAATAATTTTACTGAAAGCAGTCTTGTTTCAGTATCAATGTCCCTTTCTTAAGCGTGTTAATGTTCATTAGAATGCGAAGCTAAACACGCAGCCCTCATCGTTGTAATTTTTATTAAGAAGAAGGCTCATCGAATCTGTAATCTACATAATGTGCTCATTTCACTTAACGTCGTTTTTGATTGGGCGACTGGTATCCTATATCTCTTAAAGCCATTGACGATTGGTTCTTATAATGGACAACTAAAAAAGCACCACGCTTAGTGACGTTGTTTAGGAAATAGATTGAAATTTTGAGTGTATTGTTGTAGAATAATGCACGGTTCGACTTCAACTGATCAGGAATATAATCTGGTAGGCCGATAGGCCTTTGTGTTTTATTACAAACCATCTGAACGATAAAGTGGCATTATTATACTACAATGCAAGAAAAAATAATATATATTTCCATATTAAATGATAAAATTATGTTCAACTACATTGAGCGTAGAAGTAATTTTTTGACGTCATTTGGTTAATTGACGTCATATATAGCGTCATATGACGTGTTATCATTCGTATTTAATGTTATTTGTTTTCTTCATACACATTTACTCCTTATTCTTGAGAACCATTAAGCGTACTATATTGCAACTTGTGTTTAACGTACGAGATCTTAACTCAGACAGATGTTCCAACACAATGATTACCTGCACACTGCATACTAACAATACTTGTATGACATTATTTTATCTCTTTGTTTTCATATGGTTTATTTCACTGACTGAAAAAGTCTTTAAACATTATTGAATAGCAGACAAAGAAGAAGAGTCGGTAAGTGTTTTGAAGACAACGCTCTATATAGACATTGTGTCTAGATGTGAAGGCGATTTATGAAGCTGCAGAACGTGCATCAATGTTAGTGCATGAAGAATTTTTATGTAGATTATTAGTATCTGACTTTATGGTAATAAGTGTTCTAGAAACCTTAATTACACAAGTTCAGACTAATTATACATCTCTGTTCAGTAAAAAGACGTGGTATTATCATAATTGATAAATCATTTGTATAAGTCATCACATAAATGGTATCATTAGCTCCAGTTATTATTACAGAATGGCTCGAGGGACTTGATAATTTCTGGCGACTTTTGTACACTTTTTGTAAACACTTTTTATCAATTATTCATGAATAGAAAAAGAGTGCGTCAGCAGTTAAACAGTTTTTAAGAAACGCACTGATTATATATTTAGGAAGAAAAGAAAAGATCAACATCAAATACAATCATATCACCTGAATTAAATGGAAAAGTGTAATATGTCTTAAATATATAATTCATTCACTAATCTGTAATTAGGCAAGAAAGTCTTACAACAATAGAATAAATAATTATAGATGTTTTGTATTAACATTTTTTATAATGATATGACTGGTTATTCTTACTACAAATTAAATGAAGGGTTGCATTGTGTCAATACTTGTTTTGTATAATACTATTTTCTACAAAGTCATTATTTAATGGTAATCACTCTAGGTTGTATGTCTTTAAATTCTTTAATGGTACTCAAGAATGTCAAGGTTTGAAGATATGTCTATTATCGAGACGTTGTAAGGTGGCTTTGTCTTAGATTAGAAATGAATAGATTGGCATATGCCATAATAAAACTGAAATTCAAATAATGGAAACATTTTATCCCAGCTGCCTCGCTTCAATGATTTAAACCAATGATTTCATTTTGTCACAACAATTATCTTAGTTACCATTCACAGGCCTGTATGGGAGAGGCAATCATCAGACCTCTCCATAGTGTTGAAATGATTGGTGGTGGCATCCATTTTTGCGTATCAAATTGAAGCTGATGCGTTTTATTTAAAGCCTATTATCATTAGAACCACTCTACAAAATGTGATGTGCATGCTCCGCTTTAAAATACGACTTTACTTAAACGAAAAGTTAACATCGAGGTGAACAAATTGTTAAAAGGAAAAATCGGAATATATCATTTACGTTACATTTATCACTACGAACACTTTTCATTCCGTTTTTAATTCTTTAAACTGTATAAATTGATTATTATTTTCCGAATTGCGTTAAACTATTGCATTAAAAAGCAACACTAAACACTACAGCTATAATATCACCAAGAACTATTATAAGACCGAATGAACGGTGTACCGAAATTTTTATGCTACTTTTATTTCGGAACACCTCGCCGTTTATTCCCAACAAGAGCTTATCCTGAGACTCACGGAAATAGCCGATATGTTGCTATTGTTCGCAGATGCAAATCAACCAATCAGAAATTGTTACTTTCCCGCCATTTTAACAATTAAACAAATCTTCGACAGCTGCATGAGCAAACTTGTAAACTACTTTGTAGGTCACAAGGCATAGTATGTATGAAGATTGATAAGTAACGTTTCCATCTCATATACAATCAAAGCACAGAAGGCGCTGAATTTGTTCTGGTCTCAGAATGTCAGAAAGTTGAAGGTTGTGAGATTATCAACCAATTTTGCTTTTGCAAAGTGCCATCAATGCTGTTTTCAGTGTAATAACTGTAGTAAATTGGCTATAATTTGCAACACTGATATTCAATTTAATGTTTATTTGGCTTAAACAATTTTTAAAAAAATTAGTTGCTATCGCTGGTAATTGAACTCCAAACCTCTTGCTTCCTAAACGAGCGTGTAACCCTCAACCAAGGTGAAGTTATAAGGTAATAGCCTGAAGAAACCACATTATTCTAAGTTGGGCTTTGTAACCCTTATTAATTTCGAGATAGTAAACCTGTTGTTTAACACTGATGTAAATAATCACGGAGCTTAACATAAGCATGTATATCTGTAAAGAATTACACAATATTAGAAATCGTCTACCAATCGGTTTTTCTTCCCCGAGAAGACTTGAAAATTAATGCGCTTGTCATTTGACAATCTTTACGCAGCGATCTCTTCTTAATTTTTCGGCATTAGTGTACTTACAAAGGGAAGTAACCGCTTCGAGGAGTTCGGGCTACTTCCGGATTTTGCAAATAAGCATATCAGGGTCTGAAATTTCGCTACCATTATTTGTTTAGTCTGACTACCCAAACAAATAAAAACTAATAATCTTAGCAAATGAACATATTCTTACAAAATAATAATCACCATCAGTGAAAACATATTGTGAGAGGAATACAATAAGTGAACGATGTTGGTATATAAATATATACTAAAAGTCACATGTTAAAAATACTCTTACAGAAAATAACTTTCTCACATACTATCTTTGAAATTCGGTGACGATTTTTGCAGACGATGCCTATAATTTGTGTACTATATTAGAACTGTCAAGATAAATAATTTTATCTCGAAGTTGATAAGTATTTATTTGTAGCAATATATTAACTTTGTTTACCGACAGACTAAGTGTAACTTACGTATTTATCTTGTATATTACACATTTGGATCATTAAAGATATCTTCTGATATCTAATGTGAACATTAGTGTTGAATATGAACGAATTAATGGGCAAAAATTGGTCCATCTAGATAATTGAAGCAGGTTTTTGCCACATTATATCTTGACTGTACATACCGTAGTACCGTGTAAAATAGTAAACGTCTTAGATATTTATATTAAAGGGACATCTGGCAAATCTTTAAGTAACTACGTGTCCAATCTGTAGAAATAAGAAATAACGTATTTTAATAGCAAAGTTAATTTTCTCGTTGCAAACATTTTACCCATCATTTTACCCATAGCCGTCAAAATTCCTGACAAAAAGGACAACACAAGAACGATATAAAGTAATTATAATTCTCATTACTTATATATTGTACTATCAAGTGATTGTTTCATTAGCTTATATACTGAAGTATTTGAATAGTTTCTCTTTTAAATATTTTTAACATTGAAGAGAATGGGTTTGTAAAGAAGGTAATTAAATTCTTTACTATTTTTATTTGTTGCCTCTACATGTCAGATTTGATGCATAGTTTAAGATATCTTTTTTCATGAACGTCAGACAAGAAACAAAATTTATTTAATAAAAATGTATAGCATCAATACAATATAGCATACAATGTAGATACGCTTTAAACAAAAGAACGTTTAAGATCAAAGAACGTTAACATCATTTCAAAAAATGCGGGGAAATAGTTGTAACATTCAATTTAACATGTGTTACATGTGTTTTATTCTAGTAAATTTTAAAATATTATTGCGAGTGGCTTATTTTGACCGAGAGATTGATATGAATAAATCACACTGTAAACATGCTCTTCTTGAGATACATATTCATTTATATATCCGAAATAAAAGTTTAGTTCTCTGCTGATACATTTAATTTTGAAAGATTTCATTCACTTATATTTTTAGATATTAGGCAAAACAAGAATAATTGCACGGAAAGATATGTTAAGGAAAAAAGACAAAGTTATAACACAAGATATTTTTCTGAGAAGAAGAGCACGTGTAGCACCGCCTGTGCCATGATTACCTCCTACACATTTCCACACATTTCAATAGTTTCCTTATTGGTTTTACGTTATTAATATGGTCTTATCATGTTCAAACGGCAAAATCTTACATCAATATTATCCTGGGAGCAATAAAGTGCTTTAGAGAGAACGTTTAAATGATTATGTGTTAGCTTCAAAGTTCATAAATAATAAACTAAAGCATTTAGCAATGACAGGTGCATTATCTTGAGTGCATTAAAATGAAAGTATGTTGTAATTGTTTTATGGCGGTTTATATGACACTAATTAGATTCAGAGGATTAAATAATCAAATGTAAATTATAGCTTGTTCATACAAAACAATGGAAACTACCAAATTAGATATTGATATTTATTATAACATGACAAAAGAGTTTATTACATATATTGCGGCTTCTTTTGTACTGTTTTAGACAAATACTAAGGTAGTACATGGAAGGAATCCAATTCAAAGATCATACACAAAGAGTGATTATAGACAATTTAGTGTTTCAGGATTGGTATCACAGCTACATTGATTATCCGGATGTTGTTGTTGTTATTTAGTTATTGTTGTTGGTTTCATTATTGTATGTTTTTTTGTGTGTGGGTTTTTTTTGGGGGGGATTGTTTGTAGTTGTTCGGTGTTGTTTATTATCATTTTTTTGTTGCTTGTTTGGTGTTATGTCGCATCGACACAGCATAGGTCATATGGTATCTTTCCAGATTTACTGGTGGAGGAAAACATCAGGCGCTCCTTGTATTATTTAAGGCACGAACAGCATCTGAGTTCCATAGCCTGGCTGGATACGATAGCTTTCTCACATATAATAATTCAAAGTCCTAGGTGGGATTTGAACCCACAGCGGTGAAGTGTTAGTGGTACGAACATTGTTACAATCATATAAGTGACACTCCCTCAACTAAAAAACGAAAGGTAGTTTACTTAATAAATTTGTGCTTAGTACCGGTAGATATATTTTTTGACTGCTGGGGTTTTCTAAGTTTTGCTTTAGTCAGGTCAGATGTCTGGTATTTATCCTACCAATATAAAAAAATCTATTGAATTTCACGAATTGAAATGTAGAGTTTTTTTCTGTGAACTATGGGTTTATTGATTTTTAGTTTGCCATTGGTAAACCTTAAAGTCTTTCAAAATAAAAAAAATTGCAAAACAAGAATAAATTGCGCATATCATTTGAAAACAGTACCTGAAGATTATTACCAATTTATAAGATGTTTTACACATTGAAATACATGATCTTTCAAACAAGTATAGGAAAAGATAAAAAATAGTTTTGACATACAATAAAACTCTTTTCTGATAAATTGTTGTATAATGAAATTTGAGTAATCTTGATTAAAAATGTATTTTTGAATGTTACAGAATATTAGAAAGTTTTATCAATACAATTGTATATGTGACAGGTACAGCCTTACATTTTGTGTATAGTGTTATAAATTCTTCTCTCTTGTAATTTATAATTTCTACTACTTCCATAATTTCACATATTTGCATAAAATAAACAATAACTGTTTTCTGTTTCATTTCACCATTTATTTATTTGAAAGTGTCCTAAATTTCTAATCTACAATTAATATTTAAAGTTACAGAGTTTTTCTTCATCACACATGGTTGATAAGTCACTGAGAATTTTATATGTAACTCTTAAGATCTCATTCTTGAAACTTCAATCTCGAATCCTGAATCTTGACTCTAGCTCTTACAATCTTACTCTTGCATTTTGAATCTTGTTCCTCAATCTTCAATCTAGACTGCCCATAGAAAATCTTGTCCCAGTATTTATATGAAATACCTTGACTTTCCATATTTGGAGGTTACCTTAGTGTTAATTGAAAAATTTAAGCCTTCTATATTTATGACGACAAATGTTGATCAAGTAACTGTACCAGAAACAAACAGACTGATCCCTGGAATATTTATGATGGTAACCAATGATTGAGTTCCCTAAACACAACAGTTGCAGGCCTTTTGTCCATAATTTATGCAGGTACCCGTTGACAGAGTCACCACACTAAAATCTCCCAGACTGATACACAGTCTAGCCCCAACAGATTTATAGTCATAAATAATGACAACAAATGAGGTCTCAATTCTCATACAAACTCAATCATTAAATCAAACCTTAACCAGGTGCCTTGCTAAAACTACAACAACCCCCCCCCCCCCCCCCCAACCTTAAAAAGCTTAATTGTCCCAAATAAGTTAACAACACCAAACAAAAATATAGAAATGAAAGAAAAATCAGTGACTATTCAACCAATCTTACTCCCAAAATGAATAAAGTTTAACAATAAAACATTCTCAATTAACATATAAACACTGCATTAACTAAAATAGCATTATTCAAATACGAAATTATAAGAAAATACTTAATCTACAGAAATGTTACTTCTGTTAATTGTGACTACAATTATACATTGAATACTCAAAACAAATAAATAAAAGTTCTCAAACAGTTGTTCAACTTTTAACACCATGTTTTAATATCAAAATGAAACATATTTTTTTTGCCACTCAATTATATAATATAATTGTTATGTTGTCCCTTTTTTCTATTTCACAATATCCTAATTCAATCTTTCACACATTGTCTATTTTTTGCACACAAAGTCCTGGTGCCTATTTATTTCATAATAAATTTTAACAAATGTGTAAGAATTCTTAAAAGGCACAAACTGAATATAAGATTTGTTTGGTAGTCGTCTCTACCATAGAGTCCTAAGTGCCAAAATATTAAACTTAATATTTTTATATATCATAATTAAAATAAGAAAATGGCACTGATTGTTAAACTGAAAATAAAACACTTTAAAATCCAATTTGAACCAGAATCACACAATAATATTCCAATTGAAAAGAATCACAAATTAATATTCCAAATTGAAAAGAATCACAAGTTAATATTCCAATTCAGATGAACAACAAATTAATATTCCAATTTAAAATGAATCACAAAGGTAATATTCCATTTTCATTCCTGTTTCATTTCACCATTTATTTATTTGAAAGTGTCCTAAATTTCTAATCTACCATTAATATTTAAAGTTACAGAGTTTTTCTTCCTCACACATGGTTGATAAGTCACTGAGAATTTTATATCTAACTCTTAAGATCTCATTCTTGAAACTTCAATCTCGAATCCTGAATCTTGACTCTAGCTCTTACAATCTTACTCTTGCATTTTGAATCTTGTTCTTCAATCTTCAATCTAGACTGCCCATAGAAAATCTTGTCCCAGTATTTATATGAAATATCTTGACTTTCCATATTTGGAGGTTACCTTAGTGTTAATTGACAAATTTAAACCTTCTATATTTATGACGACAAATGTTGATCAAGTAACTGTACCAGAAACAAACAGACTTATCCCTGGAATATTTATGATGGTAACCAATGATTGAGTTCCCTAAACACAACAATTGCAGGCCTCTTGTCCATAATTTATGCAGGTACCCGTTGACAGAGTTACCGCACTAAAATCTCCCAGACTGATACACAGTCTAGCCCCAACAGATTTATAGTCATAAATAATGACATCAAATGAGGTCTCAATTCTCATACAAACTCAATCATTAAATCAAACCTAATCCAGGTGCCTTACTAAAACTACAACAATAGGTTACATGCATTACTTAACGTACTAGATATTGTCAAAATATTTTGGCACATAACATCAGAATGAATGTGGTATTTTTCCCATAAATTAAGGACACTTATTATGATAATGGATTTTTCTCGATAACAATTGCTATGGTTTATATTTGATACTATTATTATTTCGTATTTATGGGAGTAGTAGTTCAACTTGTGCAATAAAGAAATTGTTTCAGGCAGCTATAAGGCATACTTATTGTTCTTAAAAGAAACAATAGCAGTGTAATAAATAAACGAAACAAGTACCTGCATAATTAACAGAAATATTTTATATACGAAAAAGATATATTAATTTTGAGTACGGTGTTGTAGAAAAATGCACGATTTAAGTTCAGATGCGCAGTATATAATCGTAGAGGCCGATATGGTGAGGGAATAATTACAGAGCCATCTTATGTTTTATCTGCGTGTAGATGTTTACTTACTGAAATTATAAGCACTTTAAAGAACATGTATACTTTCATTCAAATTATATTTTACACTAGTAATAATAACAACAATGATAAATATTATTAAACAAATTATCATTTTAAAGTGATTACGATAACGATGACAATGATAATGATAATCATACAATTTATTTACGGGATTTTGAAAAGTGTTTCAGAATGGTGAGCACCTGTCCTTTGTATGACGCTATGGCGCAATAAAGGTAATTTTCAATAGAGTATTTTTTAGGCATATGACCTGAATAATAACCAGTACGAAACAATTGAAAACTACTTAAGATACCTAATGATATTCATTTCATAAGTAGTATTGTCAAATATATTGCTCATGAACTTAAGGAATTTATCCATCTCTTGTAAGCATGCAATAAGAATACATACTTACATAATAAGTGCGTTTATAATTTCAATGGTGGCATGTGCTGAATGTGAAATAATTTGACATAAAAGTAGCAAAAAGTAACCAAAATATTATTCTTGACTTCAATACAAAGACTTAAATCGCTATCCTTTATTAATTCTTAAAAAGAAAAAAAAATGACGACAAAAATGATGAAATGATTTTATGTTATGGCTTGTGTATAATTCATAAATGGTCGTCAAAACTCTATAGTTAATTAGTATCAAAGAAGACTGTGTTGTGATGTAACATACGTGTGGA
Organism: Ruditapes philippinarum; assembly: GCF_026571515.1. Taxonomy (NCBI): domain Eukaryota; kingdom Metazoa; phylum Mollusca; class Bivalvia; order Venerida; family Veneridae; genus Ruditapes; species Ruditapes philippinarum. The sequence continues at coordinate 110,427 of NW_026860254.1, forward strand.
AAAATATCCCCGAATTAAGGTTCCTCTGAGTCAATGTTCCATCACTGCTGAGAAGATCATTTTTGATAACTGAGTACAAAACAATTGAAAACAACGTAAGATACACTTGCAAAACGAAAGGAAAAGCCTGCAGCTTTGATAAACGTTATTGTGTTATTCATCGTGCATTGGCCTTTAGATTTTATCCAGTATTGTTTCTACGTTGTTTTTTTTTGTTGTTGTTTTTTTTTTGTTGTTTTTTGTTTGTGTGTGATAATGGGTATGATATGTTTTTTTTCTCTTTCCTACTTAATTTTGATAAAGGTTACTCATAAAAATCTGGAAACAAAGTGATCCTTCGGAAGCATAAATCAAAACAAAATTACATAAGAATTGCAGACTCGGTTTGATTGAGTCTGCACATGAGAGACAATGTATAAGTGCAACATCCCTCACGCCCCCAGCACTGGCTTGAGCGGTACACAATTCTCAACACTTAATAGTGCTGGCATCAATGATCACGAAGGACCAGAAAAATATAACAACACTGAAGTGAAGTACGGGGCAACATTTTACAGCTGTCACACAGCACTTGACACCTGCTGTTGTGAAGTATAAAAATCTGGAAACAAAACATAAGATAAAATAATCACAATTCAAGAAAACTCACAATTTAAAACACGCTGTTAAAAATATCGTTTTTGGTGTATTCATATAATTTGAAAAGGCAAACACTGTCACCAAATTTAAAAGTTATTTTATAATAATATGTTATAGTTTAAAGTGTCACACAAGTAGTCACTAATGGTTTCATAGTGCATAGAACAATTTAAATACGTTTTAACCATCACAAAACAGTATTATTACATGTACTTCACATCTATCTCCTGAAGAATGGTAGACGCTTTCATAATGTTCCTTATAAATAATGAACTTTGCCAGAGTTCGCTTCGACAGTTCTGATATTTTTTCTACAAAATATGCTTTGCGGCCCTAAACAGTATCTTTGTGTGTATGACATAGAACTTATATTCTGAATCGTGCCATATAACCGAAATAGTTCTCTGTGCAAACGTGTGTTAGTCATTCAAATTGAAAAACTAAATATAGAACAATTAAGGAAAGTTCTAGGAATAGAAAACATTTCCTTCGGGATATAATGGTTGTCATAATTTATAAAGAAACTTGAGTATACGAGGTATGACTAAACATAATGCGTTGAATGATTCGAATAACGTATGAAATAAGCACTAAGGCATAATCTTGTTCAATAATTTCTACAACATTTCTGTACATATTTGACATAGGTACATTTGCAGTATATACTACATCACACATTTGTACTTAACGACTTTAATTTAGTAAAAAATAATTCGTTTATCAAAATTATACTTTGTGAACTGAACTTCAAGGCATATCAGATAGTAATTCCTTTGGTAAGTTCAAGGTCACTGTCAAGGGACACATTTGATAGAGCTCTTTTAAATTTCAGTTTAAAAATTCTATTGTATAGTTGTTATAAGTATTCAAATATTTTCCCTGTTATTATCTTTCATGCAGTACAAAATAGTTTATTTTGAATTAAGGGATTTAAGCATAATTCTTAAACGCACCTGACATGATAATCATTACGAAATACGGAAAAGAGTCAATGAACGCGTCAAGTTAACGCGCAACCTTGCCTTTAATGCCTCCGAAGTCGCCGCGATGCGCTCGAACCCCGTCAGGGAGTGGCTTAAGGAAGCTTACAGCTAGCTTTTGAAGGTGGGTTGTTCTGCTCAGGTGTCTGATCGGGCCTGGTGTAGGTGTACCTTAGGTCTTCCTTCAATAGAAAAACTACAGAGTCGGTGTTATTTAAAATCCATTATCATAAATAATGAACCAAATTAAATTTGTTTGGCAAAATATTTGTTATAAAGTTTTTGAATTTACCATACATTGTTTAATATGCAGATTGAAGGAAACGAAAAGTTATTTTAGTTTGTTCAAGCAGAAATGAACAGATTCATTCTTACAAATTCTTTAATTATTAAATCAAAAACTCAACACTTACATTCTCTTATACACTAATTTCATATTTTGGTTTTAAATAATTCTTTAATAATGCTTCAATAATGCATTTAGAGCATGTTAAATGTATAAATACTGAAGAAAGAAGTGCTAAAAGTACATTAATGTGTAGTAAAGGTAGCAAAAATGTAAACAAATTAGTATTTTGAAATCCATACAAAATACTAGTTCATAATAATTATAACAACTGCTTACAGAGCAAAAGCAGCAAAAAAGTCCATATTTATGGAAAATTTTGGAAAATGTAAGAAACCAAAAATGAAAAGTTTTTGAGAAATTAAAGTGATAACATTTCTGAGGCATAATGAACCTTTAATAAAGAAACAAATCGTTACAGTTGTAAGACAACATATAGAAGTCATTGAACGATTAATTGCGTAACATTATTTATTAGGAATTTCACCTGTATTTTGTGAGCAGTTGTGAAGTTGTTTTCATTGTTTTGTACTCGTTTATTTCTTATTATACTGATAACGAAACTTTGATTGATGCTGCCACCTACAAGGAAAGCTTAAGGGTAATGACAAAATACTGAGGTAAACAAATGGATTTGAAAACAATTTACTGATATAATTAGCTTATCAAACAAATTGATAGCTAAAATAATTTTTCTTCAATTGAAAGAAGGATTGACCGATAAGGAAAACCACTTTTTTGAAGATATATTGTTTCAAACAAGATTGAAATATTTACTTGAAGTGGTAACCTTCGCTATAATATACAATATTTATCAACAATTCATTCAGGATGCTTATAAATACTGATGCAAAAAGGATGATAATATAAAAGATAATATGAAATAAAATAACTTTTAAAAAAAATGTCATAAAATTAACGGCTAAAGTAAAGAAATCTATTGAGAAATGGTTGTAGAATATCACAATAATAATCGCAAAGCTTTAAAAATCGCTATCGAACTAACAGCAATTTCTTTCATTAAAAAGGAAGATGCGACTCAAATCATGAAAAGGAATGAATAATTTATTGATTGAGCAGGTTCTTGGGCGCGTTAAAGATTATGCATTTTCCGTTTTCTGATACTGTTTTCATTGCTCCCTACAAATGTGTATTGATTTTTTATATCTGTAAGAATCGTATGTTAGCTGCAACTAATAACATATTATTAAAATACACAGTCAAAAAATACAGTTCGTATATCATCTGTAATATGATAATCTTAATACATGTGACATTGAACTTTCATTGAAAACAATTCGTTTTGTAACAAATGAACTATTTATACCTTGTCGGTTATTTTGTGCATGTCAAGGTAGCTAGACTTATTTGAAAATATCAGTGATGTGTCGCTGAGATTTGACATCAGAAAGATCATTCTAATTTGCTGACATTAATTTGTTGTCTAATTTGTTGGTTAATGCAATGACTCCACGTGTTGTTTTTCATAAGATGTATTGTAACAGTTTTGTTTTACAACATCATAAAAATAAAATAAAATTAACAGGTTATCTTCACATTTCTGAGAAATATATTGCATACCTAATACTCTAAAACGATCTAATAGACTAATAGATTTACTTTGTATCATGTCATAGGAATGGTTAAATATCTACTTTTAAGGCTATACAGAATTTCTAACATCCAATTTCTAACACCCAATTGCAACATCCAATTAACGTAAATAAAATAGATAAATACAGAATCCCTAAAGAAAGCCCAACACGGCAAAATTGAAAATGTTGCAGGCTCGGTTTGATTGAGCCTGTTCATGGACGGTACTGGATAGTGCAAGTTACCGTCCACGCCCCCTAGCACCGGCTTAAGCAGAATTCAACATTTAAACATGAAATAGTAAAATTTTGAATTTAAATAAAGTATGTGCATTTCTATCTCCCACATTGTCTTAAATATCAGAACAGAATATATGTTATGTTCTTAAATATCAATTTGTGATATATTCATTTGTTTAAAGGTTCGTGATTTAACAGCCATTTCATGTAATTTGTAACAAAATTTTCTCTTAACACAGGAATTGTTAGTCTTACAAGCGTCATAAGTCCATTTTTCCTTGTTATTGTTATACTGTCGCATACAGTTTTGTGTGGAAATTAAAGACATTAATAATAGGTTTACTGTTTCTTTTTTTAAAACGAAATATATACATCAAATATCGGTCTTTTTGTTGACTTCATTTTCAATCATCGTAAAACATCTTTAGTGACATGTATTTCATTGCTGTTGACGTGTGTAATGTTATTATGTAATTTCAATTTTAAGATAAATGCTTACATTGTCATGTACAATTAGTCTCGGTTAAGTACACAATTATCTACTTATTTGCACCAATTACTGCAAATGTGGAGATTATAGCTAAATTCTATAGCTGTCCAATCTTGTTATATAACTATAGTATTTTATCTGGTACAAAAAACGTGACGTGTGCCTTTGCCGTTCATGAGGTTTATCATTAGGCAAAGTTATACATATAAAATGTATTTTTCTTATACTTGATGTGTGTGTTTGTGTGTGCGTGCGAAGGTAGTTAAAAAGTAATAGATCTGCAGCTCTACTGTTCATATTTTATTATTTGCGTACACAATTTAACAAAAAAAATATCGGAACATGTCCTCTATATTCAGTGAAAAAATTCAATACAATGTGTTTACAGACAACAATTCTGTTAACTTTTTAAATGTTTAAATGAAAGGGGTATGCGATCCGGTGCACTAAAGGACGTTCGTGACGTAATAGAATAAATAAAGAATGTAACAAGCGTCATTCTTTCTTAAAGTATTCTCGTTAGTGCGCTGTTACCAGGCCTCATATGTGAAGATGAAGCGAGAAAGAAACCGATCACATTCTCGTTCCACTCTCCCTTACCCGACAACTCTCCGCTTTTTTTTTCGTATATATTTTTGGTTATCTAGGAACTCAACTGTCAAAACATTTGGTCAACAAAGCAAAGAAACTACAAAATAGAGAAAACAGAATCCCTAAATCCCTAAAAAAAAGTCCAACACGACAAAATTGAAAATGTTGCAGGCTTGGTTTGATTGAGCCTGTTCATGGACGGTAATTACCGTCCACGCCCCCTAGCACCAGCTTAGTCAGAATTCAACATTTAACACGAAAATGGTGAAGGTTTGAATTTAGAAACATCCGCAGATTTGTTCATACGGCGGTTATCATGGAACCTTCAATGTGACACAGTAGTGCCATTCCATGAAAAGCGGCGTATGTTCCCCAAGTAAAAGAATGCTTGTGCATACAAAGCCGCTTTGACCTGATCAATACATCTTCCTCTTGAAAATCGAGTTAACCAGATAATCTTTGGAAATTTTTTAAAGATAAGTTCGAAACTTGCTCCGCCATATTTTGGAGGCAGTTTTACTCCAGTGAATAATATGCAGCATAGAATACTAGATTAGAAGATATAACACTGTACCACTAAAAAAGAGAAAATATGAATCCCTAAAGAAAGCCCAACACGACAAAATTGAAAATGTTGCAGGCTCGGTTTGATTGAGCCTGTTCATGGACGGTACTGTCAAGTGCAAACTACCGCCCACGCCCCGTAGCACCGGCTTAAGCAGAATTCAACATTTAAAATGAACTGGTACAATTTTGAATTTTGAAACATCCGCAGATGTGTTCATATGGCGGTTATCATGGAACCTTCAATGTGACACGTAAGTGCCATTCCATGAAAAGCGGCATATGGTCCCCAAGTAAAAAATGTGTGTGCCCTAAACGAGAAAACAATGGGCGGAACTAAATTAAATGGAATTTTGAAAGGGGATCAGAGGTTATGAATCCTGCATATCACATATAAGCCGTCAAAAGACAAATTTAAAAAGCAGGCCACATATCCTAAGGGTGATTCAACAGTATTCAAGTGAGGAATACTCGAACCACCCAACAAGAAAATAGCCAAATAGAAGGAACTAAATATCTCTATCATTTATCCTCATAGATTTAACATTCAATATTAAAATTATGAAACTGGACAGTGCCTCATCCGGTACAGAACTTGATGTGCTTGATTGCAAAAGCAATATACATGTATTTCCAAGAGTCAAGGGGTCGGGCAAATTAATTTGCTTTCAATGACTGTACTCTAAGGATCTCTCTTCCTCAGCATATAAGAGATACCAAAAATATTTCATCTTTTAAATACAGTTATCAAGTAGATATATAACATGTTTATTTAGTTATAAACGTGTTTACTGTAGTTCATGAATGTTGAGGTAGACTCATTGCGTCTTACCTAGACTATTATTTGTGATTGCTACATGACTTAAACTTATTAACATCTTTCGTTTTGCAAAATATGTGTAATTTAATTATACTATATGACTTTATGTTTTTATGTTTAAACTCTGATTTTTAAATCTTAAATTCAATACAAAATATATGTCCTAATCGACCGTGCAATACCACTTTTACGGATTCGAAGAAACGGCATGGGTATGTGATAAACTAGATTACTAGATAATGTATTAAAATTGATTTATTTTCGGTATTTATATAATTATAATGTCCATGTTGTTTGGTTCTTTTTTTTATAATTAAAATGCAAAAGAAATCGTTCCATTAGTCTAATGAAACTTCATTATTTGCTACATAATGTTCGATTAAAGTGTTTCCACTTTAAACGAGATAAACAATATCCCATATAAGGCATCTGACTCGGTTTTTTTGTGTGTGTGCATGTTTCCTGACAATTTATCTGCAATTTATGTGCGTTTCTTACAAATTCATTACAAACAAAACACTTAATAACACGATTGTTTTCTTTGAATTTGTCTTCTGTCGCAGAAATTGATAAATATTCATTTCAAATTAAATTGACTTGCAAAATGTCTCAACTTAAAGCGTGGTAAATCGACAATTTGACAAAAGTGTAACTCATTTGCATTTGTTAAGAATTAGTAAAGTACACAACTGTCATATAAACATTTGTTTTGCCTATCTAATAATTACAATTAAATTTCAGAGATTCCATTTGTTAGTTGCCTCTTTCAGTTCCAATGCACTGAGTTAGAATTGCTTTTTATAGTCGGAAATGATTTAATTTGTTTTGGAGCATTGTGCTACATACAATGTATGATTTAATTTGTTTTGGAGCATTGTCCTACATACAATGTATAATAATATCGATTCCCGCAAGCTTAATTTGCATTTTTTAATTTTTATTATTAGGTACAAACTTTTTTGGTATTATTATGAATGTGATCATAAAAAGTCATACTTTTCAGAATATCTAGCGACTTTGTTAAAACATACTTTTGAATTACTGCCAGAGGTGGTCATCGCGATATTTTGATACCGATGGGAGTCATTTTGACACTTTCGCTACTGATACCGACACTGTTGTTACTGGTACTGAAGGGTGTCATATATTGAGGAGGGCAGCACGACAAAAATGTTAGTGGTAACACTGACGGTACTGGAACAAAGAGGTTGTCATGCTACTGCTGTAACTTATCAAGTAAGGAGTTAGTTGATACCTTTTTCTTTATGAATTCATTCAAAAAATGAATTCATATTTGACAGGAAAGGATCTTCAATGATAACGGACCCATGGCAATAACAAGGAAAAACAAAAGCTGTCATTGTAGTAAAGTATTGTCTATTCTACTTAACTAACTCACGTTATATGTATATCGTTGTTCTATAATTCATGCTGATTTATTTAGAAATTATTTAAGAGAAAATGCATCAAGTGAATGCGTTTGTGCTTTCGAAAATGCTGAACATTTCTTTTTTCAATTGCAGACGATGTTCACCACAACGAATTCAGCTTTTTAATGATACTCGTATTTTTCATCCATTAAATACGTGTACTGTACTCTTCATTATACCGAAAAAGACAATCCATTTAATATGTTAGAAGTTCAAAGATATGTTAAGCATACGTAACCTTTTCGATGAACTATGCTTAATGCTGTTACATTTTGCTCTTAAAAATAAATAGCAACTGCCAAAAGTACACCATCTCTTCTCTCTCCCTCTCATTCAGAAAATGATCTTACTTTTTTGTTCTTAAAATACATGTACTTTGTTACATATTTTTCAATGCCATTTCAATGTAATCTATAGTATCAATATTTTTTATATTCGTTTTAGGGACGGACTGAATTGCTAATGCTATTTGAACTTGTGGTCCAACCCTTTTTCTTTAAAAAAGTATTTTTATATTATTTTCTATATATTTGCATAGTACATCTTGTTAACAAAATGAAAAGAAGAAAATATGTTTAAGCTAAACTATAATTCACCACGGCACACATTTCATTTGTCCAAAACGTTTTATGATAAGTAGCTATCAGAGTGGCGGCGTGGCCGAGTGGCTAACGCATCGGACTTGTAATTTTAATGATTGCTGACAGCGTGTGTTCAAACCCTGTCAGGGGCAAGCCGTTGTTTCCTTGAGCAAGTAACTTGATATGCATTGCTTAGTACTGGTTGTTTCCAGGAACGGATTCGAGAGTGGTTCTATATGCTTATAGCTTTATACACAATCGAACTAAGATTGTATAAACTAAACTAAACTGAGATAGCTCAGTCGGTTGTCACTCCCGAGGTCCCAGGTTCGATCCTGGGTAACACTCTTAGGATTTTCCAGAGACACTTTCAGTGTTTCCCACCACAGGGGTACCGGTAAGAAGCCCAGGTAATCCTCGCATGTATCAGTGCTATACACTTGGCATGTAAAAGAACCAAGGGGTCTTTTCAATAAGAGCTAGGGACTGGACTGGTTCCCGGATTCCCTTGTATCTCATAGCTTTCTCCCTGAAGTGACTAGCTTAGAGTCATGTCTACCAAATCGGCATAAGAAGCTCAGCTTTAAATCCTTGATGATGTTCTGGCTCCAATACTACATTATAATACATTTGAGTTGTAAGACAACATAATTACAAGAACAATTTAAGAAACCTGCCAGAGGATTTGTATATTTATTTAATGGCCATTTACAATGTTGTGACATTGTCAAATTATCTGTCTGTGAGAGGCACGTTAAACTAGCACAATATTTTGTTTTATTATAGTAAAATCAATGTCATTAAACATTTTCAGTCTATTGTTCAACGTTGTTCAACGTGAGCCTCTCTCACACATGTCTTAACACGTTAGGCTGTCCATTTCGAATACGGCGACTTTATTATAAACTATACTAGGAGCTGTAATACATCAAAAGCATGACACATTGAAACATTATGTAATCTGATTTGACTGAGATGAATGAATCTTCGGTAATTACTAAATAAACTCATTTCTTAAATATCAAATATTTCTAATATTACAATAAGCAACAGCGTCATGAAGATTAATCACTTCTGATTTTTGTGGCAGAATGACAAAATGTCTAGGAAAGTTATTAAAGATCATCCCAATAGTTTTATTAAAATGTTGATATAATTTTTTCTTTTATTTTTCTTATTATTTATTTTAAAGTGCATAGAAGTATTAAAATGCTACCATCTAACAAATAATTAAAAGCATTTGGTAAGACAATTGATTTCAACCGATTCGTATAAAGCTCCGTCATACACGTTTGCATGGTTTCGCTTTAATGAATATACAATGGAAATAAGGAAATATAATCGATTTTTAAAGGCCCTTTTAAAAGATATTTTATAAATTGCTCTGCAGGAACGATTGGTCAACTAATGAACTTATCGTGCAATGACAGTATCATGAAACTATCATGAGTGTAGTAAAGTCATTTTCATCATTTTCATCAGTGGAAAAAATAAATATAATATTGATTTTCAAAACCATCAATGTATTTGATTAAATGTTTAAAAGCCACCTCTTAACCGATGTAATATATTGATAGACCAAATTACTAGGTATATCTTGCAAATGTAAAATTATCAGCATAGTTTTGATACAAGGAGTGAATTCACTTTCCTCTGTTATTATGTGCAGCAATTTGTAAGTTTCAATTTCTATAACAGCGGGTGCTAAGAAAAGGCCTTCCCGAACATATTGTAACATAGTTTTGATCTTCGGTGTTATTTTACCAAATAGATATTCATTTATAACAAGTGCACTTTAATTATATTTGTCATAAAGTCAGCTTAAACAAATATTTAAATGAAAAGAATTTTTTATCTACAACTGTCCAAGACGGTGAAATAAATGAAAAACTAACAGACAATAAACATTGTTGAGGTCTTAGGTATGCGTTTAATTAAATTTACAAAGCTCTATAGTACATATTTATCAATTCCAATGATAGAAGAAACAATAAGATTATTTCTTAAGTGTATTTGACTTGTATTGAATCTCAAAAATATTAGATATAAAATACGAATTTACCATATCAGATACGTGAAATTATATTCATCTAGTTCAAAACAACACGGGAATGACAGAAACACGAGAGGTTAATGGGAACGAGTAAATATGGTAAACAGGTATCTTAGTGCCATGGGGTTTATTTACGAACACTGCATTCTTAATAACTTTTGTTTTAATTTCTTAAGTTTTTTATTATGTTTCTTGTTTTTATTATGGGTATTTTCATTTCTTTAAGTTTTTTTATTTATGTTTCTTGTTTTTATTATCATTATTTTTTTATTTAACATGGACCACTAAATAATAATATAGAAAAAGTGTGCCCATTTAACTCACATTCAGGTTATAGCGAAGTTCGTATACAGTACACAAAGAAAATGTTGATGATATTCGAACAACAAAAATATTTTAGATTGAAAAGTCGTGCAATGGTACTTAATGATGCAAAGTCTTACGTTCCCAATCGCTCAAGGCTATATTAACACATAAACCAGTAGTAACAATCGCACGCGGGAATCTCACTTTCTTTGCTTAACAGCTTTAGCATAACTGTATACAGTGTAATTAAGTACAAACCCAGTTATAAATGAAAGTTGACGATACAAGGTCAATTTTCAAAGACAACATTAACTATCTTAATGTAATCTACTGTTACTTTGGGGAAATTATAAACTTTTGTCATTTCAGGTCAATATTTAATGTTGTTTGTGTGGTAATATAGCCTTTTGAATTTTTAATTTGTATATATTTGTTTTGCTGGTGTTATTTGAAAAATTATACAGCCTGCATGTATATAAGAATCTCTAAATACTACCACCCTCACTTGCGAGTGTTATAATTTGTGTTTTTCTCATTTGTTTTTTGAAATAATATAGTCTAATCATATATATCTGCGACTTTTTATCATTTACAATGTTCCTCAATGGATTCTTACATGCCGGTTTATTTCGTACTTATCATGTTAAATGTACTGAGTGCTTTGCACTGTAACAGTTATTTGTAAAAAGGTATTTCAAAGGACACATTTAACAGTTTAATTCGAACGATCCTTGCGTTTAGTAGCCACACTATCTGAAGCCATAGCTGAGGAATTCCTGGCTATAATGACTTTTATGTGTTTAAATGACATGTTGTCTTTGAAGTGCATTTTCAGCATCAAATTTGTTTTTGTTACTTCTAATATGAGCACTGGGTAATTCGAAAACATGGTCAGAAATCACAAGTTGATGATTATAAATGTCAAGGCCACAATCTTTTTGTGTGTAACACATCCCAGCGTTATCACTTTGTTTATGTCCTTTAAAAGTAACATTAAAGCTTTGTGCATTTATCGTGCGTGTAATGTAAGTGTGTTATAAAAATAGGTACTTAAGCAACCCTGCAATATATGCTAATCTAATTCATTCGCTGTCTCAAATTGTTGCAAAGCGCAATTACTATGTCGATACCCCCAAGGTGAATGCCATTTGTTAAAGGTCAATTGTAAAATGGTGTAAATTTCGTGTACGCTCCAAAACCTTAAAACTAATTAACTGTTTTAAAAATTAACTTTGCATAAGTGATCATATTTTGAGGTCATAGCTTCCTTCAAACTTGTTATCCATTCCAATCTTTCACTGCGGCAGTGAATATAACTGTTCTTCAGACTGCCATGTTACTTTACTTTCATATTCCTGGGGTATTACTATTTTTAATACCCAGCGCGATCAATCTGAATGTCAATTGTGTAATATGAATACAATAGAAGATAAATAAATAAACTCGTGAGTGGCAAAAACAAACACAAAAAAAATCTAAACACTTTTTTATAATTGGTCATTGAATAATTCGTTTCAGTGATGAATTCAAAAGCGAAAAGAAAATGTAAATTTTTTTTTGTGTTTTCCGATAACGCAAAACTGATTTTAAGGATACTTATGTTATAATGTAGCAATAAAGTAATTATAAGAAATAAATAGATAATTATTTGTTAAAAGTAAGAATACATTAATGTAAAATGGCATAATTACAAATATAATTCAGTCTACAAATGATACTTAATATTTGTCATTCATGTATCATTATGGTATAATTATTATCTCATTTTCAACTTATAACAATTATTAGTTGCTTCATGTTAGATGTGACTATATCCTTATCTATAATGACATATTGCAAGTAATATTATAAATTAGGTGATAGTTCATGTACTCGTCAACTTTCAAATTTATTACAGTGTCTCATAACTTATGCATGTATGTAATATAACATTGTTTGTTTAATTGAGGTTTACGTTACACCGACACAGTATAGGTCAAATCGCGACGTTCGAGGTAGAGAAATACCTCGGATGCCTTTCCGTGCATTATTTTTATGCACGAACGGGCACCTGAGTAGAGCCACAGACGTTCCGTAAGCTAGCAGGATAGCTTCCCCCAAATGAAAGAATCCAAAGTCCCTGTAGGGATTCAAACACACACCGGTTAAGGGCAAGTGGTGTGAAGTCAACGACCTCAATATAACATAAAGGCTACAGATATAAAACACTATTAAAGCATATTTTTATTGCATGATATATAATTTGACTGAGACGCATGAATTTTTAGACATAATAAAGAAATAATCAATGTTATTTCTGTGATGATGACAACTGACATTCAAGGTCAGATATCTTTAGCTTGCTTCATTAAAACACAGATTTGTCCGACAAAAAATACACATTGTGTTTCCATTAGCAATTCTTACAAAACCCGTTTATCTGGTTAAACAAAATACACAACAAGTTAATATAATAATGTGTTTGTTTCTTAATGACAGTTAATAATGTGTTTGTTTCTTAATGACAGTTATACAAGTTTTACAATACGTCACTGTGAGTCGTTCGATATAAGATTAAATAGTCAATACAGGGATTAGCCGCCTTATGAATAACATTGCACAATCAATCTTATTCTCAATTTTTGATTTTATCCTTTGGACATCTAAAACAGTTATATTTTACAAGCATACGTCTAAACAAGGTTATTTCTACTCTTCAGGAAATTGTATTACTGATAAAAAGTTTCATATTTTTATACAATTATAATGTTTAACTAACAAATAAATGAATAAAACTCTAAATCAAATAAACACAATAATTAATGAATTACGTTCAATCATTTTTGATACAGATGTAGTTTTTGTTCATGCTTTAATAAAAGTGAAATAATATTGAAGATGTGATAATTATAATGAGATTCTTTAATTACAATGACAATTGTCATAACAAATTATCTGTTAAACTGCATGAGTGAACATTCAAACCGTGAAGGCTTCCAAGAAGACAAAATAGTAAATATTGCAGATTTGGTAAGTTTCAGCATGTCCATGGATGGCAGTTGCTAATGCTTATTTTCGCCTGTTCTTTCAAACATCAGTTTTAGCAGAATTCAGCATTAAAATGTGCGAATTAAAATTATCAACTTAATTCCTCACTAGATGATAGGCTTTAGTTGAACAACATCAATTAAAGATAAGATGTGAACACAGCACATGCATTCAGACAATAATTCTAAATATTGTGAATCATTAGGTTTCCCTCCAAAACATTTTCCTCCAAATAAATGTCTTGCAGAATGTAGACATTATTATTACAGATAATAATTGTTGGTAATGACGCATTAAAGAGATTGTTAATAAGGTAGACAAAGATTCGGCAGTGGATAGCAAGTAGAAATAATGGAATGACTGAGCATTCTAAGTCTGTTCTGTGGTCAAGAAGCAAAGAAATTCCTCCAGGTTCTAAAACATTTTAGTCTGTTATCCTTTTTTGAGCATTTGCGACTTGAACATCCAACAAATACGTCTACCAAATACATTTTCAACATCATTTTTCACCACCTTACTACTATGTTAACATTTTAACCCTAATTGTTCAGGATTATTATTAATTGCACACATTATCAAGTGATAATTTTGAAATCTGTCACTTGTTATCATGGGTGTAAAATAAAATATGCATTTTCAAATCCTCCGTCTATAAGCCCTTAAATTTTAGGCTGTACGGAAATTACTAAATTCTCATGGAATGAGTTAGAACCATAAAGTCGCTCAACATGTCAAAACGAAACTTTTGGGTTTAATATATAACGGAAAACCTAAAACGGCAAATTGAAAATTTTGCGGGCTCAGTTCGACTGAACCTTTCGATGGAGGGCAGTGCTACTTTTTCTACCCCGCCACTGGCAGGAAACAACCTTATAAGGGACTCCACTGAGGGTTTTTTACATGAAGGAAATGGATTTTTTTTCGCGATTTGTGTATAATTTGACGTACGTCTGGACTACTAACTTGTGTGAAAACATTAGATGTTTCTCTCACTCCGTTTTCCCAGAATAATTTAATTCGCTCAAATTGTCGAAAAATCTATTTTCCATTTATGTCTTATAATATTTCTTTACATAAATAAATATTTAAAAAGTCTAAATTCCATACAAATATCCTTCCGAGTACAATGCTATAATGTTTTATTTGTACGGTCAGATAATGTACATCAAATTTACAATCTCAGATTATACGGGTATTCAGTATGTATGAAAACAAACACATCAGTTTTACTGTCAAGTTCTTGACATTGGCACTTGACCATAATAAATATCTTCATATGAACATACATCTTCATTTACTTCAGTCACTGCGAATTCCTGGCAATACGAATTCAGAGGAGATTTTTCATGTATTCTTCATTTGCAATACAGATTGACAATTAAACAATATATTCCCCCTTGGTTATTCAGAACGTCTAATTATATCTAATATCTCATTATTCAACGTCATCTATGATTTAAATATGTGAAACAAATAATGCGAATGATCTCTCCTAGTTTTCTGCTTTATTTTCAGAATTTGATTAAATAGTAAAACATGAAACCGTAAAACGTCCTAACCGCCTACTCTTCCTTTGTTCAAAATGTTTTTAAGTCACTTAGATCTACGTGCTAGATCTTCAAATGTTATTTGTGTTTGTTTTATTAAATCCAAATAGAATTTTCCTATTAATCTTACAACACAAATAGTACAATATATATATGCCAAAGGTAGCAGCTGTAATTATTGCATATCAAATTAACTTTAATCTAAACTGTCAAAAGATGACAAAATAAAAATAAAACTTAAACAGGAATGAGTGCTATCGCTATACTACTTTTATCTTACAATGCCATTCTGTATTGAACAATATGTACTCTTGTAATCTTATTCGAACAAAACGTTTGTGCAAAAACTTTTCGCACACCACACCAGCCGTCATGAAAACAATGGTGTACCACGAATTTAAACTATTATTTGCTGTAATCAAAGTTATTAAATTGTAAAATGTCTAAAACGGTTGTCATTTTTATTCATTGCACATGTTTATACGGTAAAAGTGCATGATATAAACACAATTCAACTCGATAAACATTAATTATCAACAATTTTTTCAAGGGTTTTGTACGGGAAAGTGTCATTATATGACAGCTTAATAAATATTTGGATTTGCATAGCCAGTTTATTGCGCTGTTAGGGTTTTTACATTACAGTTTAAATATGGAATGAAAATGACCTTCAGCCAATAACATTTGATTAGCTTCCTTGGTTTTATTTAGTTACCGTTCTATTAATCTTATTGAGGAATAACCAGAACAATAACATAACATGACCAGTCACGCTTGTAAGTTTATATTTTACTAAAACCACAATTGTTGGAGATAAATGTCCGTATGGTCAAAATAACCTGATATAGAAGGCTTTATTTCTGGACTTTTGTTTTTTTCCTCACAACCACCAAGTACTCTTACAGTACATTGACATAAAACCCTGTGTACGCACTCGGTTGTAGTGTTTCAATTAATTAAGAATTGTATTAACAATTGAGAAAGTATAATTTGTTGTTATATGAGATATATTACACGGTTGGCCAACAAAAGACACTATTTTGAAAGCATGAATGTATTAAATGTTGATTTTAGTTTCATTCCTGTGGAGGAATGTTTACTTTTCAAACTGTGTTTTTACACGTGTTGTTCCATTGTAGCAGCGTGTTCTTTTTTTTTAAAATAAATTAGGAACATATTTTTAAAGTAAATATTAAATGTTTCGTTTGCAGCTACAATTTTATATCAGATGAATGTGTGTAAACGTTACTAGCAGATAGTTTTATTTAAAAGCATGTAATATTTGAACCTGTCCTTGATATTTTTGCAAATGAATAATGAACCTCTTCGTGACATAATTGCAAAGGTGGCGAATCTCATTTTGATGTAATCTTAAATAACAGATGAATGGCATCTTTCAGGTAATCGCAAATAAAACATGAATCGCACATAGAAATGATTCTTTTATACGATAAAATTCAAATATATTTGTTTTTAAACATTATTGTTTCATTGTTGTTATTACACGTTGCAAGTGATGAGTTTGGTTTCCGTTAAAACCGTTCAACTATTGAAGCATTGTTTGTACTAAAAGCTATTGTTAATTTTTCAATGAAAATGAAAGATTCCCATTGTCTTAGCATTCGATATTGTATTTCGTAATATTCTGTTGTTTAAACTTTATAATGTTGGAGTCAGAGGCAAAATTTTAAATATTTTATAAAGTATGCACTCCAATGTTAAAGTTCATGTCAGAGGTTGTATAAATATTCAGATTATTACGAATATTTAACAAGATTAAACAGGGGAAGGAAGTAATGTCCTCTCTACTTTTTCATTATTTATTGAAGATTTAGAGTTCTTTCTAAAAGAAGATGATAAATCTGGTATTAGTTTGGATGAAGTTGTTTATGTAATTTGTAGATGATATGGTCATCTTTGGGAAAAAATACTTCCAACTTACGAAGGAATCTCGATTTACTTTACACGTATTGCAATACTTGGGGGTTAGAAATAAATCCGGATAAAGGTAAAATTGTTGTTTGTAGAAAACGCAGGCCTTTAAAGCATGAGGTAAACAGGATTTATAACATTAGGCATATAGAAGGTGTTTCGAACTTTTATTACCTTAGCACAGTTTTTATTATACCTGATATTTTAAACTAATCCAGGAAACATTGACTAGTAAAGGCTTAAAGACATTAAATAATGTTGCTTGCCAATACCAAAGGCATCTCAATAATTAAAGCCAAGCACCTTTTGTCAATTATTTGATGCATTTGCTGGCAGCGTTTTAAATTATGCTAGCGAGGTATGGGGTTTTAGTTAAAGTAAAGAAATTAAGTTAATTTGTTTAATATTATGTTAGTCAATATCCATGTTTAACAAGCTGCTAGCAATATATCTATTTATGGTGAGTTAAACAGATACCCGTTGTTCATTAACAAATATTTAAGGATTGTAAAATACCGGATGAAAATTGTTAACTGTGAAAATATTGTAATTCAAACGTTTTATTAAATAATGTTAATGCTTGTCCGTCTAAGACACAAGATAAATGGGGTATCTCAAGTAAAATCTTTGTTAAAAAATAATGGATTTTTATATGTATTGATCAATCCTACAATTATTATTGAAATCCTACAATTATTATTAAAACGTTTTCTTTCAAACAAAGACTGGTCACTTTTGACTGCAACATTGTCCAAGTTTATGAAGTTATGAATTATTTAAGAACTGTTTCAAATTTGGATACTTTCGATAACATTCCACGTAAACTACGTCTGCCATTTACACGGTTATAGCTATCTTTTCATCAACTCATATTGAAACATGTCAATATGGTTAAAGTAGAATTGAACGAAACCAAAGACATTGTACGAATTGTAACAGTGGTGACCTAGAAGATGAATATCATTTTAATTTATCTGTTCATTATAATTATTAAAATCGAATCCGGAACGTTATATCAACAAATTTCTACAGACCAAGTGTTGTTAACTGTATAGAACTTATGCAATCTTCTATAAACAATTCTGTAGTAATTAAACTGTGCAAATTTATACTAGAAGCATTCACAATATTGTAAATAATTTTACGCCGTCATATCTAAGGTTGTTTCCTGTAACCATTTACATGTGTATACATATTCAATATACTAATAATCATACTAATTTTCACGTTACATGTGGCTTTGTAATTTAAATATCTTATATTGTGGTGTAAATGTATTGTAAAAGTGTCTGTGTTAGAATATTGTCATATATTCATGTGAACACATATTTTTGAAAGTTTACATACTAGTTAATCCTCTTGTACATGCTCATCATGCTAATTTGTTTTCAGTAAATTCAATAATCTATGTTTTTTGGTATTTGTCATCTGCAATATGTATATACGTTAATTGTATCATGTAACAAAAAACATAACTTGTTTACGTTACTTTATAAAAATTCTTGGATCTATTACAGCAGTGATATTTATGGAATGTAAATCAAATTTTGTTTATCAAATCTAAATTTAAATGTATCATTTACAAAAATCTTAAGTGCTTAGTGTTTTCAATTGTTTTCATTTGTTCTCATATTAGCTGTAGTAGCAATGCTATTTTAAATGTGTTTGCCTTAGACTTGTGAGTTTCATTATGTACATCATTTTCGTATTAAATTTACAGGTAAATAAATACGACCATAATTATGGATGGCATTACAGATCATCCATTATTAATCAAATTAACCAAATTATTTTAACAACGTAGAATATAGTACATTAAGTAATCTTCATTTGTATCTATAATAGACAAGAGGATTTAAAGAAAATGCTTCTATCGTGGTGAGTTTATGAATCAATATCTATTTGTGTGATAGGTCAGATATCATGACTTATCAAGATAATATGTCAAGATATCATAATAAGATGAATGGAATAATTAAATCATGTCTTCATGTAACAGTTGATTTTGTCATGAAACTCATGCTTATCTTCTCACAGTTTTAAAGAACTTATCCAAATGTCACATGAAAAAAATCGGCTTCATTTTTAAGTAACTAAACAATATCGTTAATTGTTAATAGCATGCTAGTTCCTTATTTTCGAAAAAAAATACAGTTTTAACAGACCCAACGAGTACATTGGTTGTAAAATATAAATATACTGAATAGGTAAAACTAATGGAGATAAACATAAATTGTTGAAGTTGCAGTTAGCTGGGTCTTTTTTCAAGTAGCTAACTGGTAATGTCATAGACTGAATAGCGATATTTTCATATGGTACGTAAGACATTTTATTATAAGGAGTTGTTTGACAACATAATTGTACATGAATGTAAACATTGCAAGTATTGAAGTAAATAATTGAAATGAGCTTAATTTATTTCCAAGTTTTCTAAGTCATAGAATGGTGTAAATATATCTTTTAAACAATTGATGTTCAACCAATAACACATAGAAATCAAGTGTGAATATAATTGAAAATAAAATGGAAAGAACATGCCTAAACAACGCTACTATCTCACATAAAAAGCCGTTAGTGAGGCATTTGATTCCAGAGAAATTTTATGAAGCTCCATCATACAAGTTTGAATTGTTTCACTTCAATGAATGTACAAATGAACTATAAATAAGTGAAATCTTTACAAGTTTAGAAGAATTTCTAGCCCTTATCTATTTCTATCTAAATATAAAACTATTTGTTAACTTTAATTTTTAAGAATTTGTTTAGATTTTAGCCATATGCAACAGTACTGTATTGTAGTGTTTTATAATAGAAATGATCGCATCAGCCTCTTGTAAGAAGGCCCTGTTAAAACATTTTTATAACTTATTGAAGGAATGATTTATTACCCCCAAAAACTTAAAAATGTTGTGAAAGATGCTGTGATTAAATAACCTAAAACATATTTGATTAATTATCAATTAGGTAGGCATTCAAAATAAACATTATCTTAAATAGTTGCGTAGATACTTTCAGTATAATAGAGTGCAATGACAGTATCATGAGTGTAGTAAATTCAGTGCATTTTCATCAGTGGTAAAATATATGAAAACAAACTAATTGTCAAAACATCAATATACTTGAGTAAATCATTTAAATGTTTTAAAGCCACCTCTTCACCGATATAATATATTGATGAAAACAATTATCGCCGTATATCTTGCATACATAAAATAATCAGCATAGTTTTGATAAACGGAGTAAATTAACTTTTATTCTGTGATTATGAGCAGCAATTTGTAAGTTTCAATTTCTATAACAGCGGGTGTTAAGTGTTGTGTGGCGAGAGAGAAAGCCATCTTGAACGTCTTGATCTCCGGTGTTATTGATGTCGAATAAAATATTCATTTATAACCAGTGCATTTAGATTATATTTGTCATTAATTCAGCTAAAATAGAAAAATAATTCATTCTACAACTGTTTAAGATGGTAAAATAAAGACAAATATCAGACAATAAATAATGTTGAGGTCAAAGGTATGTGTTTAATTAAATTCAGTACATATTTATCAATCCCAATGACAGAAGATAAAGTGCATAGAAACAATAAGATTATGTTTTAAGTGCATTGGACTTGTATTATTAGATGTAAAATACAAATTTACCATATCAGAGACGTTTAATGAAATTATCTCGATTAAAACAACACAGGAATGAAAGAAACACGAGAGGTTGATGAGAACGAGTAAAATAAGGCAAATACATACCACTAAATAATCAAAGCACAGAAGGCGCTGAATTTGTTTGGGTCTCAGAATGTCAGAAAGGGGAAGGTTGTGAGATTATAAACCAATTTGATTTTGGGTAGTGCCAGCGCTATAACTGTAGGAAATTGGATATAAGGCTAATTGCAACACTGATATTTAATTCAATGTTTATTTGGCTTAAACAATTTTTGAAGGAAAAAAATATAAAAAGGGGGGAGGTGCCTTATCTGGGATTCAAACCCCAGACCTCTCGCTTCTGAAGCGAGCGTGTAACCCCTGCTGACGACCGTAACAACTAATAATCAGAAAAGTGGTTTTTTGTCCATTAAACTAACATTCAAATTACAGCAAAGTTCAATGGCTAACGTAGCACATTTGTTTATTTTCTACATGTTAACAAAATTAATAATTTTTAAGCATAAACTATAGAAATTGGTCGTTATGATAATACCCAGTGTTATCAACGTGAATGTCAATTTTGTAATAACAATAAAATGAAAATAATACAACATTTTACAAGTGTGTGGCGGTATCAACAATGTAATTTCAAACAATATTTGTACCATAGCATTTCATTGAATACATTCAATTCGTTAAAGAAATCGAAAGCGAAAAACACAATCTTTAAATGTTTGCTTTCCGAGAAAGCAAAAGTTATACTCAGTTACACACAACTTTTAGAAACAGCTTGACATAACATCTATATGATAAGTTCCGACATATTAGAATAATGATATAATACTGTAGCAATAAAGTTATTATTAAAAATGGGGAGATAAGAATTTGTTAATAGTAATAATAAAATGGCATAATTACAAATATTATTCTACAAATCACACGAAATATTTGCCATTCACATACAATTATGTTATATTTATCATCTCATTTTCAACTCGAAACAATTATAAATTGCTGCATGTGAGATGTCACTTTAAAATAATACTAACATGGCTTATTGCAATTGTTTTATTTCAAATGAAAATAGCTCGTAAATGTAATCGTCAACTTTCAAATGAAATATCTGGAGACATTAATTTATAAGTATTTCATAAAAAAAACTAGCAAGGACACGCCGGTTTCCAGAATCTGTTTGTATATACTTTTTTTATATATAATTTGGCATGAATTATCATTTCACATTACTGCCGTATCTTATATCACGTAGCTGTTAGTTAATAAAGGTATTGATATTTGATCAGATTTATCTATTCTAGTAACTAGTTTACATTTTAATAATAATTTTATGTTACACAATTATAAAACTAAATGAATAAATCTTAGATACTTTATATTACATTTGACTTACTATTTAGATATTACATGCCGGGCACATACCATAGTGTTCCATGACACGTTATGCATGTATGTAATATAATATAAAGGCCACAAATGTCACAGTAATAAAACACTATAAAAGCCTATTTTCATTGCATGATATATAGTTTGACTGAGATGAATGGATCTTTAGACATAACAAAGAAATAATCAATGTTATTTCTGCGATGACACTGACAGTCAAGGTCAAATATCTTCAGTTTGCTTCATTCAAAGAAAAAATACACATTTTATTTTCATCAACAATACTTTGTTTTATCTGCTTAACTGCAACAAAATGATTTAAGAATAAGTTTGATCATATGATCATTTCTTAATGCCAGTTATACAATTTTTACAATACGTCATATTAGTGAGTCGTTGATATAAGAAATTTTATTGTCAAAACAGGAATTAGCCGCCTGATGAATAACATCCCATAATCAATATCATGCTAAATTGATCTTGTGCCATAAGTTATATTTATAACCTTTTGACAGCTATTTTACAAGCATACGTCTGAACAAGGTTATTTCTACTCTTAAGGAGATTGTATTACTCATAATATTTTTAATATTTGAACGCAATGATAATGCTCTAAACTAACAAATAAATTAATTAAACACAAACCAAATAAACACAATAAATAATTAAATACTTTTAATAATGTTTGGTACAGATGTAGTTATGTGTATGCTTTTATGAAAGTGAAATAATATTGACGATAATTTTTATGAGATTCTTTACTTACAATGGCAATTATCATTACATATTATCTGTTAATCTGCATGAGTTCTCGTTACCATTTCCCCGAGTCGAATACAGACAAGAAAATTACATTAAATATTTTGTTATTTATTTGTAGTCAACATTCAGATCGTGAAGGTTTCCAAGAAGACAAAATAGTAAATGTTGCAAACTTGGTTTGTTTCAGCCTGTCCACGGACTGCAGTGTTAACACTCATTTTCGTCTGAGCTTCCTAGTACAGGTTTAAGCTGAATTCAGCATTTTAATATAGTACAAACAAAATAGTTATTTAAGGCCTCGCTGGACAATAGGTTTTAGTTGTACAACATTAACAAAAGATAACAAGTAATTTTTTACAGCAACACAAATAAGCAGAAACACAATCCCTAAAGAACGCCCAAAAGGACAGAATTGAAAATATCGCAGGCTAGTTTTGATTGAGCCTGTTCATGAATGATGATATCCATGCCCCCTAGCATCGGCATAAGCAGAACAACATTTAAACATTGTAATTGAGAAATTTTTAATTTAGAAACACATTAGAAATTCAATATTTTATGAATCATCAGATTTCCTTCCAAAACATTTCCCTCCAAATAGATCTATTACAGAATTTAGACATTACTATTATTGGAATATTTGTAAATCTCATAGGTGTTCGCTTTGACCAGTTAAGGAGATTGTTTATGAGGTAGACGATAGCAGGGAGGGAGCATATAGGAAATCAACATGTTTTCATGGAATAACAGAGCACCGTAAGCCTGTTCTGTGGTGAAAACAATTGTGTTGTCGTTATAAGAAAAAATCTTAACAAGGAAATACCTTGTTTTAAAAACGTTTTAGTCTATAATCCTTTTTTAAGTATTGGGGATTCTAACATCCAACTAAAACGTCTACAAAATATTTTGTATATCTTTTTCCCACCTTACTACTATGATAAGATTTCATTCATTATACGCATTATCAAGTGATAATCTGGCAATTTGCCACTTGTTATCTTGGGCGTTCCGTACAAGAAATACAAAATAAAACATGTTCTGTCCTGTAAATTTAGGTTTGCGAATTCAATCAACCAGATCAACAAGGAAAGGCGGCGTTCATTGAACGCAACCTCCATAAGTTTTAATTGGAGCCTTTCACTGAACGATAGTGGTCAGTGAAAACTTCTACTTACTACCTCGACAAACTGGCAGGAATCAACATTAAAACGGGCTCCACTGAGGATTTTTGCATGAAGGGAATGGATTTTTTCTCGAGATTTGTGTATGATATGACGTAGGTCTGGACTACTAACTTGTGTGAAAACATAGATGTTTCTCTAAACCCGTTTTCCCAGAATAATTTAATTCGCTCAAATTGTGCAAAATATCGATTTTTCCATTTAAGTCTAATTATGTTTCTTGACATAAATGAATATCTAAAAAGTCTAAATTCCATACAACTGTCCTTCCGAGTACAATGTTTTAATGTTTTATTTATACGGTCAGATAATTTACATCAAATTGACAATCTCAGATTGTTCGGGTATTCATTTGTTATGTATGAATACAAACATATCAGTTTTACTGTCACGTTCTTGACATTGACATTTAACCTTAATAAATATCTTCATATGAACATAAATCTTCATTAACTTCAGTCACTGCGAATTCCTGGCAATACGAATTCAGAAGAGATTTTTCATCTATTCTTCATTTGCAATACAGATCGACAATTAAACAATATATTCTCCCTTGATAATTCAGAACGTCTAATTATATCTAATATCTCATTTTTCATAGTCAACTATGATTTAAATATATGAAACAAACAAACCGAATGTGTATTCCTAGTATTCTTTTTTTTCACATTTTAATCAAATAAAAACACGGAACCGTAAAGAACGTCGTATTTAAGCGACTATCTTACTTTTGTTCCAAATATTTGGAATTAACTTAAAACCACGTGCTGTATATCTTAAAATGTTTGAACAGTGCCATATATTTATTGAATAAATTTTATTTTGTTAGTTGGACTTTGTAGAATATGAAATAAAAAGCATTAAATGTTATAACATTCATAGCTTTATCAAATTACATATTATATAAACGTATTAAATGCAAGTAGATGGTACACAAAGAATCATGCGCATGTTGTAAAAATATCTCTAAACGTTTTCTGTAATTAGGTGAATATTATGTGTCACCCTGGTACGGAATTAGACACAACCCGTTGTAGACTAGAAAGTAGTTCTTGAACATTTAGAAGTGCCCCATTTCAGGTCATCTTTAGTTTGATTGGTTATATTTAAAGTGTATTTTTTGCATATGTATAGTTTTATGTGTTATATAATGCCTTTTAAGTTGGGTTTTTTTTGGTATTCTCAGGACCTTATTTCTCTGGGAGGAAGGTGTACTACCCCCATTTAAGCAGAGTCACAACAAAATGAAAATTTCTGAAAAAGTGATGGCTAACATATTTCATTTCGGGCATCATTTGACTAAGATCGTGTTCAAGACAATATATATTTCATAAAGGGTAATGAAATCCAGAATTAAGCCTCAAATGTGACTGATTTATTGTAGAAATTTGACTAGGCCTAGACCATTAATGTTAAAATTCATTCGTAAGAAATAATACCTTAACGATATTCAAGTCTTGAAATGAACATTATTGCAAATAAGAAGCTTTCTAAATGTATTTACTAACATTAATAGTTATTTTAACAGAGTCATAAGTGCATAAACTTTTGTCATGTAGGTCAACAATAAGGGCTGAAATAGATTTGTTCGTAAACCATTGTATTTTTGGCACACTAGGAGAAAATGATACTCGTTTTTTTCTATTGTATTAATGTTGTATTTGGAACATACTCGTTCGTTTCTTGGGGTATTTATGTGTCTTCCATCATTAAATCATGAGATGATAGTCGAACTCTTGTTAGTGCTATTTGTCTTAGCTATATATTTGACATACATCTACGATTTTTGAACATGTCCGAGCCAATTAAGATCATTACAGTTATTTCCATTGTCAATATCCATTGTTTGATATAAAACATTTTTGTAAAACCTCTCGTAGAACAACTGGCATAAAAAGGGCTGTTTTCCACGATTTTACACTTTCATTTGCCTTTCCTTTTTTCGTACAGATGCATACAGTAACAACTCACGATAATTTTGACTATATATAAACATTTATGTATCAGCAAAGTTCTCAATGGTTGTGTACGAGAAAGTGTCTTTCTATGACATCTAATTCTACACTCGGATTACAACTCTTAACCTTTTGCCAAGAGCACAATGATTACATACTCTATCAGTTTATTGCACTGTTAGTGGTTTTACACTAATGTTAAAAGACCTTCAGGCTAATAAAATTTGATTAGCCTCTTTAGTTGTATTGTTCTATTAATCTTACTGAGGAATTACCAGAACAATAACATGACATGACCAGTCAAACTCTAAGTTTACATTATACTAAAACCATAATTGTTGGAGAGAAATGTCCTTATGGTCAAAATGACCTGATATAGAAGGTTTTATTTCTGGACATATGACATTTTCTCACGACCACGAAGTACTCTTACAGTACATTGACATAAAAACCGTGTATTTACGCGCTTTTAGTGTTTCCATTAATTAAGATTTGTATTACCATATGAAAAAGTGTAATTTGTTTCTTGTAGATGTTTTACATGGTTGGCTAATAGTTATTACAGCTACTACATTGAGAACATATTTAATGTTATTGTTTTTAATCAAAGCTTTTGCACTAATCAAAGCGTAAGTGTTGATTTTAGATTTATTTCATTTCGAAAAATCTTTCCTTTTCAAACTGTTTTATTACAAGTGTTATACCATTCTGTCAGCGGCATGTTCTTTTTATCTATCATTGTTTTATATTTGTTATGTGTCTAGCTTTATGGCTAATTATTCTATGTTACATGTGTAGATTCTTTAGATGTCAACTTTCCTCACACTTGAGTAGTTTTTTATAGTATATAATTGATGCAAATATCTTACTGTCAATAATAATAAAAAAGCTGCATACGCTAATTAATAGTGAAGTAATAAATGAATCGTACTACATGTAAACCAAATCATAACTACATCTCTAGCTCTTCTTGTAACAATAAACTATTTAGAATAGCTGTGTTTGTCGGAAATACAGTTGATCTTCCGGGATCATATTTCCAGTATTCCATTTTTACACAGCTCAAGACCAATATCAAATCAAAGACAGTATCGAAATAATGATATTAAATAAGTATTTTTGTAAATTTTCAATGGAAATTAATCAATTAATATTATGTTACGAGAAATGTGGTGAAATATTATGTTCAGGATTGGGCAATAGCCAATTCGAATACATATATTTATACACAAATATATTCAAATGTACATTTACACACACGTTCATGTATACACGTATGTTAGAATATAAATTTAATATATCTATTCATTTAATGATATTAAATAAGTATTTTTGTAAATTTTCAATGGAAATTAATCAATTAATATTATGTTACGAGAAATGTGGTGAAATATTATGTTCAGGATTGGGCAATAGCCAATTCGAATATATATATTTATACACAAATATATTCAAATGTACATTTACACACACGTTCATGTATACACGTATGTTAGAATGTAAATTTAATATATCTATTCATTTAATGTATTTTCTTTTATATTTCTTCCACATTTTCTACAAATAAACATTTAAACAACTTTTCGCGCACCAAGCATTTACTATAAGACATGTTACATTCAAAAGATTACGCAATAAACAATGAAAATTTCACAAACGAATGGCCTAGGTACAAGATGTCATACTTTATCATTGGATATAAAAAAAGTCTGATGGAACGATTTATAAACAAGACGTAAAAGAGTCATTTAATTAGAGCATTTTACGTCATTACGTTATACAAGAAGCCTTCATGAGGAGATTACAACCTTGGTTACAGGAAGGAAATTACCAGAGCAATTTGTATCTCTGGCTTTGTTTTTTTGATTGCTTTATTTCAGTAAAATATGACGATTATAAAGATATCGTCTAAGATGCGACCGTTATATAGATTATATATAAATTTAAGATTATATTCGATCAAAGAATGATATTTTTATTGTGAGAATATAAGACAATGTAAATTTCTTCACTATAATATTTTACATATCTTTGTTTGATTATGAATGAAATCAAATATCAAACATTACAACGACAGTTTTCGCATTCTCGTTGCAATATTGTAATGAAACTGTACATATGTACAATATGTAGGTTTATGAAGAAAAAGGCATTTAAAGTTTCTATTTTTACGATTTATTGGTTGCATGTTCAAGAATATGATATATATATAAGGAAATAAAGATTCCAATTTTAAAAGCGTTTTTGTTGAATTATGCATGGTTCAAGTTCGAATGCACATATTATTACGGAGGTCAGTGGTCCTGTTTGATATATTACAAAGTATTTGAACTGCTAAAATACTTAACGTATTTTTATTGAAATATTTTGGTTTATGGACGTCAGATTTGACTTTATTTGACATATAATCACTCGTTCTTTATGTCGTGCATTTATCATGTAAAATTGCACTTTACTCTCCTGTGTGTGTATGGGAATAGTGTGAACGTGTTAGATTTTTAATCAAACAACTGTTGCATTGGTTTTATTATTTCAAAATCAACGCCTTCAATAAATTACCCCTTCCCCTGCCTCTGCTGTCACCCGTAATCAAATCCTTAATTGTCCATACCAAAATACTGTTATTCTCGCGCGTTGTTTTTTTCCCGTAAGCTACAAAGGTAAGAAATGTCATAAATAGAGGATATTGAATGATTGTAAATTCAATACTGAATGTATTTAACGAGCTGGAAAACAATTGCAAGCTTCTGGTGTGCATAATATTATTTTACTGAAACAAGTTCAATAAATTTATTAACGAAGCTACACGAATATAATATTCTATTTATCACATATCAATAATAAGAACAGTTTATGGTAAAATCGTGTTTAACACTATGTTTGTATAACGCAAATGCACCGCCATGTTAAAATCACAATGTTCATTTTATCGGGCGGGCTTATTGGGCAATATGCAGCGTTAGCTAACATGGAGATTATGTATTATGTTGGATAAATTACTCAACTTAACATCTAGCTCCATATTGTGTTAAGAGTTCTCTCTCAGATTAAAAGAGTATTTATTAAAAATATTAGATAGTTGTCTCAATAATATTTAAAATCGGCGTTGTGTCTTGCCATCACGATTCAATATACTCCTCGTATGAATTCTAAATAATAACTCCAGTGATTCTGTTACTATTTTTACCTCTTTGATTAATTATATACATGTATATAGCCATGTCACAACTAATTTATATTAACCGTATATACTTAAATTATAAACATTCTCAGCGGAGAGTACAAATTACTAAGTATTTTCTGTTTCTCTAAATTATAAGATAGATAAAACTTTTGTCTACTGCTATAGACTTCGCACCGCGCAATTGAATTCATAATATTGACTATGCTTTCTCAATTAGATATAGAAGAAAGAGTTCAATGATTTATAAAATATGGAATTTTCTCATATCTTCTTTACTTCACTATCTAAATCATCTCTAGACTAAATATTGGCTGAGTAGATTGAACTTGGAAATCAGTAAACGCACTTTCTCGCATTTAGATACTGAGCATGAGATTTTTCTTATACTACCGGCCCAGTTTCTATGAATATAATCCTCACTATATATGCCTCATTTTTTATACTTACATATACAAAGCAACTAACGCAAGCATTGCGATAGTTGCTCCAATCTATTAAATTACTTTGTATAAAAGCCTAAACTCTTCGATACTAGTTGTCAAATTAAATGTGTCATAGCTTTGATCTGATTATAGTAAGTATTACCTCTCTCTCTAGGCCTCTCCTCTATTTCAAAACTGACAATAGTTTATGTCATTTTGACTATATGAACAGAACAAAAGTTTCTCATATCATATATAATGCTTATTGTGTTCCAGAACTTAAATTGCGTTCAATAGATATAAAACAATGAGGATACCTCTTCTTGATGTGATAGAATCTAGATCCTTATTTAAGCCCAAAAATTACATATAGGTCCCTTGATTGCCCTTTCAAAATCGAACTCAACCAGTAGGAAATACTGAGGTATTACAAAAGCAATGTTCGAGAACAAACTCTATTATTTAAATCCTAAGTCTCTTATATCTTTCTATATACAATAACAGAGATATTCCACCCGACACAATTCTTTCTAACTGAGATTTTTGATCATACTATATAATAAACCTATTATCCAGAGACTACAGCTTGACTAAACCCTAAAATGTGTGTAGTAAATCTAGTTCTATGAGACGTTCAGTTTTCTGTGAAATATGATAGAAATAATTGAGCGTTCAATATGTTTCAGTTAAGTGGTTAGTTTGTCTCAACTGATGAATATAGGCCTACTCGTTTCATTTTATATCTAGTCTAAATAACTGAAAGCTGGCGAGGTCAAAAGCAATTTTTGAATGATAAAACTACGATACTGGCCATTTTGGGGAGCATCCTCGGTAACCCAGGCTATTTGGTACCGGCCAACTCTCGCCCGCTTTATAATAGTTTGTTCTTCCGTAAATCAGTCGCTTTTAACGCTTAATTCTGGATTCCAACTTTAAAGTCTGACACTATCTAAGTAAATTGAGGCCAGAAATATATCATTTTAGCCGCCCCTGGCGCGTAATACATATTTAATCTCCTTCCGCGCAGAAATGAGATCCTGGAGAATAAACACAAAACATATCAAAGTCAGAAGCTATATATACTCTTAAAATATGACCTATCAAACTAAGAATGACTTTAAATGGGAAACTTCAAATTTTTAAAGAACTATTTTCTACAACGCGTGGGGTCTTAATCCGTGCTTGGGTGAGTCAATTTGTTAATATTGATAAATATTAAATGCTGTATATACGGAATCTGTACCGTGGTGGGTTCCTACCAGACATGGGGTAATCGTAATAGTTTAATCGTAATCGATTGCAATTAAATACAATTTGTCCTTGTAATTGAATGTATTCTATTACTATTTTAATGCCGATTACATTTAATCGTAATTGCAATCATTACATGCGCAAAAGGTGTAATCGTCAATTACATTTCATTTACAAATCGATTACTTTGGCAACTTCAATTATAGAACTGTTGTATTATATAATGTGCAAATATGATATTTCATATTAAAAAATACTGCAAAGTACACTGGTTATAATATTTTAAACTAGTTTTACATTGAACAGATTCAATTAAAGGAAAACTTTATTGAATTGAAAAGTTTTACTTTTCTGAAGTTTCATTTAAAACTGAGTTATTTAATTGTACTGTTTGACTATACATCATCCTTCATCCTTAATTATATTCCATAGGTAGTTTCACCTTTTGTTACCAGTAATAAACAACTTTTATATTCTGACTGAGGCTTAACAAGTATTTGTGAAATCGTACAATAATACTTAGTTTGCTGTCCCCTCATCACTCAGTAAAAGTGTAAAACAAGGTCATGATTTTTTTGTCATACAGCACATAGTGTGGCTATTTCTATCATGTATGCACATAGAACAAGTGTTATGGCTACTAAGTTTTTTTGTTGTTTCTTTTTATATACCACCAAATTGTAAAGGAATAACAAAAGCAAAAATCAATTATGATACAATGTAACTCACGCATTTAAATTTAGTAGAAGGCACAGGTGTCAGTCATCCTGGTTATTTTGAATTGTGTGCTGCAGATGTGTTCATGTTTTTGTGTGTAAATAAACATTTTAGTGTTATATGGATTTTTTTTATATTTTTTACTGCTATGAAAACAATGAAAAATAATCGTAAATGTAACCGGCTACATTTTTCAGAGTAATTGTAATTTAATCGGTTAATGTAATTGTAATCTAAATTTTATTGATAGAATCGTAATTAAATGGATTATATTAAGAAGTAATTAGCCCATTGTCTGGTCTCTGACAATGCCAAAAATCACCTAGTATTGGCCATTTAACCATGTACATATACATATGTAGATCCATAATCTGGCCTTGGTATAAAAGCTTATTTGGATAAATATCAAGATTTTAGCGTTAAAATTGGTCATTTTAGGATTTTGCACATAAAATACCAAGTATAAATCGAGATATCCTAGTAATGTTACAGCATTTAAAATAATTTAATTGATAAGACTGCATACAGTACTTCTTCGCACGAGAAGATAATCAATACATGAAAAGGTTATGTTATTAGCAAGAAATGAGTCAATATACGTCAACTTAAAGATTCTTCAGTAAGTAATTTACGCAAAAAAAACACAACAACAACAAACAACAACACCAAAACAACAAAAATCGTGAACAGATACACATGACAGAAATTGTTAAATGTTTATGTTATAATAAATAGAACATCATTTATACGATCTATCGGCGCTAGTTGTATTGTCCCTATATTACACTCAAATGACCATGGAACCAGAGCAAAAATGGAGCCCAAAATTGCCCATCTATGTGGCAAGTGAGTATTTTTGAAACTGCAACAAGACACTTTTTTTTTTTGAAGTTTTTGAGAAATAAAAATGATAGCATTAATGGGCCTTTATTATCAGTTGCTGGACAAGTAGGTGACAGCTTCTCGTCCCGTAAGCTTATAAAACCTGTCTTCTCATTACATTGATATTATCATTTTATAATTAATATAATAAATAACATCAAAAACGCGTACACTCTATAATTCATGTTTGAAATGACAAATGGTGATGTTGTTTATAATAAAGACGAATATCATGTTATTGGTAATTCTAACGAATCAATTGAATGTGCGTGATTGGTTTTGAATAATGATTTATTTCCTACATTTATAGTTAGCTCACATTTCTAGTCAAGTAAAATGCAGTTTATGATTATTATTTCAACATGATATCACCTTGAAAGAAGATATTAAATAATTCTTAAGAAACAAAATCAGGATATATGACACGATATGTTCCATAATGGAAAATGATTTACCGCAAGTACATGTTTATTGTGCTGTTATATTATGTGACCATTTATAAAATAAGTTCTGAAAATGCTAAAAAGCAATTAATTTGAGAGCATAAACATTATTTATGTTTAATCACTTTTCTTATTGGAACGCCATATTCATGTATGCTACATGGCCCATTCCAAACGGGCCTAGCGATGTCGGCGCGTCAAAGGGATAAGGGGATACGTCTGCAAGGTCTTCTCGATCGCAAATTATCTTATGCAGCATTCTACGTACCGTCTGCGTGGAAACACGGACCCCTGCAGCATAAGCAAAGTCATTTCGAAGAGAAGTTGCTGTTGGAAACCTTTACGACTGCCTGAACCGCCAAAACAACACAATGAGCTGGAGCTTGTGACCCTTTCCCATCCTACCAGCATGCCTACCTGGCAGGGTGATACCAATGATAAGCGGTATTCTCATCACCCGCTCTGGTGATGACGTGTTAGATGTACACCAAGCAGCCCCACCAACCTGGCGGAAGGAGGCCGACGACGCGTTGAACGGATGTATATCTTTTTGATTGTACGGTGTAAAGTTACAAACACAAAGATGAAGTTGAAAATGAGTAGCGTGTTCATATGTATATCAGATATTTCCGACACAAAAAAGTATGGACAAAATCGTATTTTACACAATGAATGATTCAACGCAGTTTTAATACTTTCTTATATCTTTTTCTTCTGTAGCTCTACAATATAGAATCAAAAGCAGGCGACCGCTGTTTATTATGTCACACATGCGTGCTATATGAAATGTTGATATCTCAGGATTATCTAATAATTACAGACTCTTAACGTCAAAACAATCACCAACTGTGACGTCATGAGGTTTTTGCAACAGGTACGTAACAAAGCAACGTTTCTGTCAATTGAGTGATAATAACCGGATAATGAAGATATTTGGATAATGATAACAGTGTTTTTTCCGTTATCTAGAGCAGGAGATAATTTACTAAATGAAAATTGACTTTATCTATCACTACCACGTTGATAATTGTGGTTTATTTTCACAACATTTATCGTTTTGCCCTTTCAGTTAAATCGTTTATTGTATACAATATTAGCTGATATCAAGATCGCATCAGTTTTGATTCATTACTAATTCCCCTGCAAGACATCATACCAATGTAGCTTAACTCTCTTACATTATTTGAATTATCTAGGCCTTAAACTAGAAACATGCAATAAATTATAAATACTATTTTTGTTAGTCATTTATTTTCATTACATGATATTAATTTCTCGGAACACGTCTTTCAAACTTAATCATTCGATATCACGCTTATTTCAATTATCTACTATTAGATGTAAATATTTAAATAGCATCTTAACAAATAAATGAATCATCCTTAATCTTAGTTCAATTGAAATTAGTAACTTCTTGGTGCAGTTTAGAACATGCAAGGTTTATAATTATACAGGACCTGAAAATAAATGTCCATGCCATAATTACCAAACTTTTACAATTTTGTCCCTTTTGTCAACTTTTCATCATCGTTCCAGGTCACAACACACCAGATACAGTTTTGTTACACTTATGTCTTGTTATTTTCATTTCTCTATTGTTTGACGATATTGTTTAGGCATACCTTTAACTTAAATCTAAACATTCTACGATTAAAATGAAAAGTCGTTCTGTTACATCAGTAAAGTCTTAATAATTTATAAATCTTCAACAAATATATATGTATATTGTCAAATCAAAACCATGAAGATTTTAAGTAGGGGTCGGTGGCTGTGCGGGGCAAGGGGGGAATGTCTACTTTTCAAATCGTGAAACTGGTAAAGCCCGGTTTCATCAATGACTTTATATGTTAGTTGGAAACAAACTCAGGAAATTTTAATTAACCCTTTCATCAGAGCCCTAGCAAAGATAAAATTTTTAAAAGAATTTAAAACAGGGGTTTACGTTTTTGGGAAAATTTAAGGAAAATATTGATCCCTTTAAAACTGCCCTTTTACATGCTTTTTGGAAAAAGGACATTTGTTTTGGGAAGGGGGCTATAAAAAAACGGGGAAAGTGTGATAAAAAAGTAAACAGGGACACTTTAAAACCCAAAATGAAATTGAGAAATTGCTTAAATGGACCAATCTAGTTTATTCAAAACCTCGCGTGACTTACATGACTTTCTTGAGGTCATGTTTTCTGAAAATGGTTATTTAGTGCTATGACATTTCGTACTTATTAGGCAATTGACAAAGACTGAACGAGTCCCTTCTACACATAGGGGAACAATAATCAACTTCAGTTGGGTGGCTAACTTCAATTTTTATTTTAAGAAAAAGCGAGATAACTTGGGGGAAATGGTTGCTAGAGGCCAGGGCAATGACTATTGTCTGCCCAAATAGGTTAAATGTACGGCAAGATTGGCAGACATTACTAGTATATGTGTGAGGAAGAGGGCATAAAAACAACATTGTTATTTCTAAATGTGATGTTTAATTACTTGTAAGATTCTTAGTTACAAGAAAAATAATATTTAAGACAAAACAGAAATACTATAGACGTAATACACATACAAAAGAAGAATGAATTTTATAAGCTTTTACTTTTAATTTATTATATTGTTCTGGCATTAAATTGAAATTTTTAAAGAAATCAAACCATTTTTACACAACATTGATACAGATAGCTCAAACCTAGATATTATTTAATCCTTGCTGTCCATTGTTAAATGGCTTTCATTGCTGGTTACAAAACCTTGCTGTCCTAATTTCTACTTCACATTACTTTAGCACTCAACATAATTGTTCCGAAATAAAAATCTATAAATTAAACATGATAAGTTTGTAAGTTATGCATTGCCCATGCTGTTCAACACTGTTTGTTCTAAATATGGGCGGTGCTTGTTTTGTGGGCGGTGCTTGTTTAGTCTTCGGTCCATTCAAATGGCTCTGGGGGCTCTGGCTCCTCCTCTTCCTCAACCTTTGGACCACCCGCTAAAATGATAAAAGAAATGTATCAGTTAATTAAACGACAACAAAAACTTACAGTTTATCGCATTAAAGATCTTATTACAGTCTTTACAGTAAAAGAAATATAAGTTTTACAATATGAACATGGACTTTTTAGATAAAACAAAATTTAACACAGTCATTTTTTTGACATCAATATCCAGTCAATCAAGTACATGTACACTGCTTCAATGACTCAGCTGAATGTGTATATAAGACATGTTTTAATTTTAATGTAAGAGATTACAATATCCCAGTTCCAAAATTGATCTGTCAACACAGACTGATCAGACTTCAGGCTTTTTATGCCACTTCAACATGGGCATATTTTCAAGTTTTGGAATATAATTATAATTATACCAAATTCTTAAGTTGATATGAGATCCTTGATAGAAAACATGAGGTCAAAGGAAAACTTACCAATTACAGGTTCCACGATTTCTTCTTTCTCTCCAGGTTTAACATCCTTCATTAGAATGATTCCTCCATTACATATATCCTTCATTGGTGTATATCGCGACCC
Organism: Ruditapes philippinarum; assembly: GCF_026571515.1. Lineage (NCBI taxonomy): Eukaryota > Metazoa > Mollusca > Bivalvia > Venerida > Veneridae > Ruditapes > Ruditapes philippinarum. Next base: position 146,918 of record NW_026860254.1, read on the forward strand.
TTCTGGCATTGTCAACACCTTCAACTAAACATGGGTAAAATACATTAGTATTCACTTCAAAATATAAACTAGATTCTTTTTTTTTTTTAAACTTGGTTTAAGCCTTAACATTTTACAATCACGATTCATGAGCCAGCAGAAAAATATTTTACCCGCTTATCACTTGTCAGAGAAGAAAACTTACACATCTTGTGGTCAACCTAATTTTTTTAACATTTCAGCCTTACACTAATGAGTAAATTAAATCTATATTTATATATGATGTAATAAGTCCGTGATATCAAATATGATAAACAAGATCAACAAGGAAAGGCTGCGTTCAATGGTTCATCCAAATTCATTAACTAAAGAAAATGATGACAGGTAAATGACACTTAAGTATAAAATGAAAGATCAACAAAGTAGAGAGACATTCACTAATACGCAGCTAGCCAAACAGAACCATCAGTCATGCAAGTCTGATAGAATGAAGTTTGGTAAGCTTTTTCAAAACAAACAGGTTAATATACCTAACTTATGAATTGATATTTCAATAAAATGGTGTTGTATTCAATAGCATTTTCCTCTCCTGAAAATGATAAAAGCTTTTAAATGTATATGAATGACAAGTATACCTGGGCTCTCATTGTACGGGCTGGGTTGTTCAGGATTTCAAAATTTGGCTCTGGTTCCTTTTTCTTTTCTTCTTTTTCCTTCTCTATTTCCTTTTCTTTTTCTTTCTCTGCATCTGCCTTCTCTGCTGCTTTCTTCTCTGTACTGTCGTCAGCTTTTTCATCCTAAAATACAAATGTTCTATATATCTACGAGGGATGATCAAAAATAAACCGGACTGTGACTGGCAATTGAAGAATTTTCATCCTATCACTTATTGTTATATATCACACTTAATCGGAAAACAATACCTGTAAACTGATACTATATCTAATCTGATAACGCAAATAGCGTGTCCGTAACAGCGAATTCAAAAACCATGGTAACGCACACCCGGCGCAGTGCGTAAATTCGCCTTGACATGAGGCGCTTTATGCTGCGTGTATTTTACAATATGGCACATTTAGATTTCAAAATACGCCAAAACGTCATGTACCATATCTTTGACGTTGTCAGTAAAAATGACTTCATTTAAACCATATTTATGTTTACAATCACAATTCAAACGTCACATGTTAATGAAATACTCGCGTTAAAACTATGTCGTCGGAATGTCTCGAAAATCGATCAATAGGACAAATTTGTCAAATGTAAGACGAGAAACTGTTTAAAACGTAGAAAAAGATTATGGCCATCAAGGGAAAAAGTTCCAGAAAGCCACAGCATATTTTTTGATTAGCTTAAAAGATTAAGAAAGGATAATAGAGAAATAGAAACAAGTAAGGGAGAGACAGAAAAAAAGACATTTTCAAGGACGTTGGTGACGTCAATCGCCAAGACGTTGAAAAATAACAGTCGATTGACTGCGGACATTGTCAACGATGCTCGACAGTAACTACGGGACGATGCAGTCAACTCTGAGGATCTTAAAATGATAATAGTTAATGCATTAATTACATGTATTGTATTCTTGGTTTACAATTGTATCAATTATTTTCTTATTTACGCAGTAGTCTTATGGAGAAATTGTGTCAACAATTTAACAGCCACTGTTCAAATTGGCTATGCGTTTTATTTATTTTAAAATAATGACAATTTTGATCATAGTTGTATTATTCTGTTATTTTTTCGTATGTATGATACATTATCATTCAGCAACATTATTTTACATTATTTGTAATACATAATATAGTTAATTGCATGTGCGATTTTTCAACAATCAAGTTACAGAACGAAATAACGGAAGTTTGCGTCATTACAAGAGCTCTTTATCACCATTCATTCTATTACAATACAATATGATACCCACTTGTACAGAAATATATATAGGCAGGGGATCCGCCGCATCAATAACATGACTGTACCACGTATTGGCCTACTCCGTGAATGAGTAAAAAGCTGCTCCGTTAAGGACAATACGCCTGTGACGTCGTTAACGTCAATTTCAAAGTTATACCGTGCGCCACATTGCTTTACATGTGTATGCCAATAACAGCATAACTTTTTTCTTTGTTAATATTTCTTGTTGGCATTTTTGTATCATTTAGGGGATAGATTCCGATTTATTTTCCGTGTATTGTTATGTAAATTCATTTAACAGGTTAAGAATCATTTACAAAGTCCGGTTAATTTTTGATCATCCCTCGTAACTATCTTAACAAAGATTTTACAAAACATTAGAATAAATCAACTGCATCTTATTGTATTGGATTTAAACTCAGGGACTTTATCTTATACATTAATACACACAATACTGTCAACCAATAAACCAAAGATAGCAATCCAGGAAGGTGTGCGTACATTTATAAATTTAAATCAAGGCTGAATAACAAATATTTGTAGTTTATAACATTCTGTAAAGCACTATTTTAGGGGTATGTGAAATGCAAAAATGATGATTTTGAAAATGTCAAATTGAATAAATTTCACCACTATGAAACATTTTATGTAAATATGCAAACATTTATCAGCTAAATATAACATTTATATTCAGTTAGTCTATTAGAATTCTATGCAAATAAAAAAGCACAACAAAATGAGACATATTGCTTGACAAATATATTTTATAAATGAGTCAAATCATGCAAATTATTGTTCTGTGAAATATTGCAAATACTTTAAGTTACAATATTACAAGAAATATTACATCAAGAAATTCAAAATCAGCCACCATTGTTTACATTTACAATTCATTAAATACACCAGACAATGTCATCAACATTTTACTGTTCATTGCTTTTTAGAGTTTTCTATACATCCAATAGATATTCTATTTCACTTACCACTTCCATTTTTTCTTCATCTTTTTTCTTTTCCGCTTCTTTTTTCTTTTGTTTAGCTGTGATACTCAATATAGCAGTTTCTACTTTATCTTTCTGTTTCTCTTTCTTCTCCTCCAGGTTCGGTGGGTACGCAAATGTTGATGGCTTCGCATTTGACCTCATCTCTACCTTTGGCATCTACATATTTGAGAAAAGAATGGAACCTTAGTTAACATTGTAGTGTATTAAACAATTTCCTTAAAAAGTAAATGCTGATTTTGTTATATAGAATGGTCCAACTCCCATTTTTGAAATGTCAATTTTGAACTTTTGGGATAACAAGATGATAAAAGTTATTTTACCACCAGTATAGAGGAGCCTGGACAGACTACACAGCTTGCGAGACTCTATAGCAGTGGCATAGGTTTCAGCAGGATTAGAGTTAGAACCAAACCAATCAATCTTGAACACCAGACCAATCATTCTGATGGCAACAATATGCAACATCACTTATACATATATTTCTTTTCAACTCTTTTTAAGACTTTCCAAATATATATTTTTATGGAAGACTCCAGCTGACCATCTGTGCATTATTTCAGACACCTAAGAAGAATGAGCAATCTTCTACAAGTTAGCTGGATAGCTTGATCAAATGATGGTCATAAGAAAACACTCAACATATTTACCTATACAGTTACTATATGGATACTATATGGAGTAAATAACAACTGGAAGTATGTGATTACTTATACCACTTGTAATAAACATATTAATTTTTATCACATATATTGTGATATTACTCACCTTAAGGTCGCTGTTCAGACCAATAGTACATGTTGGAGTAAATGATAGAGACAGGAAGTGAGTTAGTGGGTACCAGAACCAGAACTGTGAGAACACTAGGATACCAACAATAGCTTCCAAGTTACTATGGCCTGTCCTTGATTGTAGTGATATTGTCATGTTTCTACCACCTGTATAATATATAGTACAACTTTAAAGTTCATGTGACGCTGACATCATGACCTGTTTATTGTTTATTATTTCTATATGTACCCTGAAGAAGGCTGTTCAGCCGAAACTTAGGTATATTAAAGAGCACTTTAAGAATTTGCAGTTGATTGCTTATTTTTTTACTATTTATAAAGTTCCAATACCTCTTTTTCCGTTTGCCAACAAGATTTTTGTAGTTCAGCAACCTTTAAACACGATATATTGACATATGACTTTTATATTTTATTAAGATAAATGGCCATCTAAATGCATTATTTTCTTTGCTAAGAATAAAAATCTTAACTGTGGTCTCTTATAAAAAAAACAACTTATTCCTATTATAAATTATTGTGTTAAATAGGTTCAATACAAAATAGGTTCAATACAAAAATGACATAATGAAGTCTCTATGGTTCTAATTTAAGCCTGCAGTGTTCAGTTTATCACTCTTTAAATATTTAATATGAAAAAAGTTGCACAATCTGGTACATTCAGATATGCTGTAAGATGTATTTTGCATGACAGGAACAAATATCTGAATTATCTATGGTTGAAATATGCCCTTTTACTGCTGAACACTGCCAATATTTTTACATGTTATCATCTGTAGTAGTAAATTACTAGTAGTATTTGAAAATCTGCTCATTTCAAACATGTTTATTGTAAAGATAGACCTGGAAAACATAGCATGTATGCACATTTTCTTAATTCTATGGGGATAGTTGCCTGTACAACAACTAGTAAGTCATGTTATGATGAACTTTTAACTGTGAAAAATGATCAAATTTTCGATCAAATTCTCGTATCCCAGGAGAGGTCTGATAAATGTAGATTTCACACATCTTTTCAGATGTTACAGACTCAAAGATCAAATTATGAATTCCCTCTTTTATGACATTTGTATGTAAATTTCAAGTTGTATAAAATGATAGACACATTAAGTACATTGTGAGAGACATGACTCCAGAATGTCTTGAAGAATACATTAAGTCATCACAGCTCATGTGGTATTCTCAATTAAGATAGAGATATTTTCACACCGTTTGTTCTGTAATACACATATTTCCAACTGGCATTGTTTTCAGACAATGCATTACGATTTTTTTTTATGAAATTAAAATTTTATAGAAGAATTATGTTTCACAAACGGTTTCATGGTAACTTTTTGGCATATCTGATTTTGAACAATACCCCCGAGTGATTCTCCTACAAATATTTGAGATACAATTTCAGTATAACCACTGATATAGTTCACTGTGACATGAGGTACATACCTGCATCAATGATGCCCTGTGCTAAAATAGCTCCAAATTTAGCTATGATGTCATCGTGTTTGTCACTAATGATCTTACTGTACATCTGACGAAAATGGGCAACCTGAAATCATAACATCACATGTAACATAACATCAAACATGATTCTGAGAAAATTATTATAGTCAATTTTAAAATAAGTATTCAAATTCATGGTGATATTTTTGTTGAAGAAATGTTTTACACCAACAAAGTCAGCAACTTTTTAGTATTAACTCAGTTAGTGATAACAAAATCATATTTCCTTTTTTTCCAGGTTTAAGATACATACTGTATAATTGTCAGTTCAGTCTTAACACTGGAGTTATTTAAACCTCAATATTCAAGATGCTAATATAAAATGTTTTCACATATAAAGAAAAACAATGTCACTCATGGGATTCCATTCTCACAAAGGTAAGATAGAATAAAAATTTACACAAGTTCATTGTTAGTGTTTATCTGTATTAGTATGCTACCAGGAAGCTAAATTTAGCAACAAGATAAGATATAGTTCATGAAATTGATATAAGAAATACTATTAAAATCTGCCAGGTTAGTGGACAGGTGTTTTAATGAGAATATCTGTATAAAAATGTGCAATCTTATCAGTGTAACAGGTGAGGAGCAAAATGATGCTTCCTCAATAACATCACCCATTCTTCATTTCCTTCACAGTGTGTACTTCCAACTTATACAAATTAAATGTTTTATGCATCATTTATTTGGTGTAAAACAGTTGTATCTCCATGTTCATAACCCTATATTGTCTCTAGAAACAGTTCAATAGCTTTTTTTAAGACCTATACTTGCTCTAGAAACAATTTAGTAGCTTTGTCCAAAGCCCTATACTGTCTCTAGAAACTGTTGCTGCAACTTTTGCAGCTGGTAATTTTGTTTGTTTGATTGGGTTTTACGTCACACCGACACAGTATAGGTCATATGGCGATATTGGAGGAAGACCCCAGGTGCCCTTCTGTGCATTAGTTCAGGCATGAACGGGCACCTGAGTAGAACCACCGACGTTCCGTAAGCTAGCTGGATAGCTTCCTCACATGAAAGAATCCAAAGTCCCTGTCTGGATTCGAACCAAAGCGGTGAGGGGCAAGTGGGGGCAACAGTTGCATCAAAATTGAACAAACTGTAACGAACAACCGTTTGCAGAACATGTTTATGCTTCAACTTTCATTTAAGCAAATAGCTTTAACTAGGAAGTCTTCTTTGTACAAATCAAGATAAATTCTATTGACAAGTTCTTCTCTGCTTACAGATATAGAAATAAATCAACTGACCAAGCAGTATTCAATTTTCGTACAGGAACACTTAATATTCTAACAACTTAGGCATAGACTTCATTAGAATCGTTAACAGCTATATAATTCTTACCTGCATGCTTTTGGGTCTGTTGTAAAAAAGTATATTTTATTAGAATGACTCATACTGTTAGAATCAAATGGACTGGCTAAAAAACTTGTCCAATCCTAAGTGAAGGACTTATATTTAAAAAAACTTGTATAGAGTCACCTTCATAGTAATCATGTTTACATGAATATCATTAAGGAAATGATTATCTTTTTCCGTTACGGAACCATTTAAATGACCTACCCTAGAAAAAGTGCTTCTTATGTTGTAAAACTAGTATAAATGAGCCCAATTGCAATGTTCATCTGGCAAATACTTATCTAGTTGTTACTTAGGTGTTCTTTAACAAGAAGATATATAATTGTCTACCCTAACAATGACTTCATTTGTTGTACAAATAATACCCGGCGGAGCATATATATGTCCTCCTTAGGGCAAGTACTTCATTCTGTTGCACAAGAATCATGGCCGAGGCAATCAGGGCCCCTTGTCTGACATAGTTTACAGGATCATTTGTCATAGGCTCTATCAAGTTCATTGCTTCCTGAAATATTAAATGTATGAAATTTATAAAATGAACATCTTAAAGGCAGGGTAATATACTGATAAGCCTGAATGCAAAGTTTTTTGGTTGGAATCACATATTATCCTTTAATGACAATAGAGATAATTATGTTCATGAAAAATTTCCAAAACATGTCTTATATAAACCATACTAATGACCTCAAAGATAATAGCAATCCAGGCAATGTCCACAAGTTTCACAACCCTAGACTTATTCTTTAAGTTATTGTTGAGCAGACAAAGATTTCACACTAAGTGTCTGTGACCTTGACCTTTGACCTAATGGCCCCAAAAAACAAGAGACATCTACATGAACTTGCAATGACCAATCTTCATACTAATTATGAAAACAGCATACCATATAGTTATCGAGTAATTGTGCAGAAGTCTATGGTTAACAGACACACAGACATGCACCATAATTATCTTAATACCACAGAAGTAACCTTCAGGCATATAAAATACTTATCTTTTTTCCATTAAGGGATAACCACTTTAAATAGACCTAGATAAAGACAACAAGAAAATTGCTTCTATATAGGCTTCTAAAAACCAGCTCCATTAAACTGAGCCGGCAACATTTTCAATTTGCCATTTTGGGCGATCTTTAATTCTGTTTTTATCTGTTCTAGGTGTTGTGATTATTCCATTATTTTCCCAAAATCCATGCATAAGTTGTATGTACTCTCATCTATGACATTAACAATAATTGTACAAGTTTCAGAGTAATTTTTTACCTTTAGTCCAGTACCAGCACATGCTATACCAAGAGCCATGGCAGCCCCAAATCTCACATGCGGGTTGTAACTCTCTGACAGCAAGGAGACAACACTTGGACATTGCTCTGGTGTTCTGAAAATATATATCAATTAGAAATTTAAGAAATTTTAAATCAGTGAAATTTCACTAAGAAATATTTAGTTCCAATTTTCTGAAATATAAAATTATTTGAAAACTAAAGTTAAAATTTGTATAATTGACATGTAATTTTCTGATATTCCTGAACTTAATTATCACACATGGTTTATTTGCTAATAATACCCAATATATCATTATCCATCCGAAAACAACTATTTCAATTAATTTTTTGTGTGAATTATTGTAAAATAACATGAAAACAATCAAATTTCCAATTATTTTTTTGTTTAAATAATAGCACCTAAAGCCAGTTATTCACTTGTGTGAATGTAGAAATACCTGTAAAATCTTTTAATGATGTGAACATGAATAAATAAACACCGATGTAAGCTTCCCGACAAAACTCTACAAACATGCCTTAATTTGAGTAAAGTATACCAGTTTTTTACCCCACAAACCTTACCCCACTTAAAATGAAACCCTCACCCAAGTGTAGAGGTCCATTAAAGTCACCAATGCCTGTTTCTCCATTTTTCTTACTATAATATCATAATAGTTCTTTTACCTGCACAAAAAAGTTTATAGCCACCTTAGAGCTACTGAATGAATAGATTGACTGTTATCTATCACTGCTCTAAAATCTATTCAGTATCTGCATGAGTGGGAAGGACAACAGGACAAACCAGTGTCTACCCTACACATGTAAAAAAATTCGGGAAGTGTGAATAACAGATTTTCATGCACAAGTTGATCATCCCTTTTCCCTTTGTTTCAGCATATTTAGTTAAATATCATAAAATGTTCTTAGCAAAAGACATTATATAATCAATTATTTTCTATTATTATCTAACTGTATTGATCAGGAATCATGTTCTCTTAAACTATTGCACAATAGCTCCATAGCGAACTATTTAACAAAATTTCCTAACATAATAGACAATAATTGATGGCTCATTATTTGACAGGATCTGATGACGTAAAACTAAAACATACAAATATTGCAAAATCTATATTACATAAACCATAATTGTCTGTTCAAAAAGATAATTGTAATAATCAAAGGAGCAATTTACAGAAAAAAACTACACGTAATTGTAGTTAACAAAGTGCATTACTCCATATCTTATTTTTACTTGGTATAAATCTGTATCTATTTTAAACCCCTTTCTTATAACTTATTTACTTGGTTACTTTGTATGAAGTTATATTTTATTACTCTTCACAACTGATCTCAACAATTTATTATGAAATTATAATTAATATTTAATTAATTACTTAATAGGAATCTGTACCTATTTCTCTATATTACCTATTGCATTTGTTTGGTATGAACTTATATCTATTTCTGTATATTACCTATTGCATTTGTTTGGTATGAACTTATATCTATTTCTGTATATTACCTATTGCATTTGTTTGGTATGAACTTATATCTATTTCTGTATATTACCTATTGCATTTGTTTGGTATGAACTTATATCTATTTCTGTATATTACATATTGCATTTGTTTGGTATGAACTTACATCTATTTCTGTATATTATCTATTGCATTTGTTTGGTATGAACTTATATCTATTTCTGTATATTATCTATTGCATTTGTTTGGTATGAACTTATATCTATTTCTGTATATTACCTATTGCATTTGTTTGGTATGAACTTATATCTATTTCTGTATATTATCTATTGCATTTGTTTGGTATGAACTTACATCTTTTTCTGTATATTACCTATTGCATTTGTTTGGTATGAACTTACATCTAATTCTGTATATTACCTATTGCATTTGTTTGGTATGAACTTATGTCTATTTCTGATTATTACATATTGCATTTGTTTGGTATGAACTTATATTTTCTAATCTTATTTATTTTCTATGAACATATAATAAAATGATGATACATTAAAAGATAAAACATGTAAAAGAAAGCAGCAACAATTGAAAATCTAATGTAAACTCTTAAAATTAAATTTATTTTGCACACTTCAATCCATCTTGAACAGCCTCTACTAAACAATAGCAACACATTATCCATATTAATATCTCCAACAGAAATATAAATCTTTAAATCTTATTGTCAGTCATGGAGAATTCTTGTCAGACAATATTCACGAGAGTTATACAGAGCTTAACATACATATGATATAATGTCAATTTACAAAACAGAATGACACCTGACCTGTGTTACTACTTACCATCATATATGGTTTTTGTAAAATATTCTGTTATTATTACCTATTAAAATGGAATAATTTAACCTTTGGCATTGTTTAATTGGATCTTTATTGTTTACCATGATTTTAACCAAAATTGTTTCACAATTTTTACTATCATTGTAAAAATACGGCCTTTATCAGCCAGGTCTTTTCATGAGCTACAGCCCTTGAACTGACGGAAAATACTGGGTGGTTTTGGAATTGCATGACTGATGCATACCAGTTATTTTCTTGCTGATAAAGATTAAGTAATATTTAAAGAATCAAGAGTACAAGACTTTGCAACATTTTCTTAATAAAAAAAAGATTTTTTTTATATATATTTACAAACATGTATAGCAAGGTGACAGTAAGATGAATGAGGAAATGATGTAAAATGAGTTTAGTACTGTTCCTAGATTCTTCCTCAGTGTAAAATAGTTGCCTTTTTTACCTTCTTATCAAAGATATCAGACAGAAAATGAAACTGAGCCAAAACCAGGCATGATCAAACACATAAAATGCATATATCAAGTGTTTCCTTGTTTTCACAATAAATATATACAATGGGTTTGATCTAGTTCAACAAAATATATTTTGTTAGCTTAGGCCAATACTTTAGTGATGATAGTTTGCCATTACAGGACCTAAAGATTAAAACAGCAGGAACATACTATGTCATTTATTTTTTCAGCAATCAATTAAGTACCAAATAATTATCAAATATGATATCATTTAAATTTTCAACCACCAATTAAGTACCAGATAATTATCTTTTGTTAATAAGTTCCCATATAATCATTTGAAGAAGCAACTTTTTACATGTAAATGTAACCAAACAATATTTGAAAGTTGGCCTTACTTGCATTTTTTTGCAGCCATTATTCTGTATTTCCTAGGTGTATGATAATTCTGAAATTTGTAGGTATGTAACAACATTTACAGTGATAAGTTTATTACAACAAGAACCAGAACTAATTTAATGTAATAATCAGGAAGAAAAAATCACTATCATGAACTTCATTTCAACTTTGAAAACTAATAAAAAATGGTAACCATATCAACCAAACACTAAAAGTTTCTAGAACATTTATAGGTTCATCTTCCATACTAGAATTCTGCAGTAAATCTGTTGTTTTTTGTTTTTTTTTTTAAAGTCAGCCAGCATTGTAAAGTGACAGTTATAAACATAGTATAGTTCAAAAATATTGACATTACAAATCCTCACATTTAGAATGAACAGTTCATAATTCAAAGTAGTACTGTAATTGTTAATTAACACCATGCCTTAACTCTCTAATTTTAAATTGTATTAATTAGATATCAATTATTTAACTCTTTCTTTGTCATTAACTCAATGAGTATATAGAAATTTTGACAATCAAATTTAAAGTGCTTCATACAACATTGATATAAATCACTGATAAAGTTATAACAATTTTGAAACCATTCTTAGGAAATAGATATCAAATTTGAGCATATTGTTGTAGAATAATGCATGGTTTGAGTTCAAATAGACCTGAGTGATTAATTACAAACCATTTAAAAAACATTATTATACTATAATGCAAGAAAAAGCAATATCTGTTTCCATTTAAACATGCTCATAAAAAGGAGAAGTGATAAGAATATGTTGAACTACATTGAGAGTAGAAATTATTTTCCTGACATCATTTTGAATTATTGACATCACATATGACGTCATATGACACATAACCATTTGTTGTTTTATGCTGTGCATGTATCATGTAATAATGCATTTGATGGCCTTCTCTTTTTGAATGGTGTAAAACCTGTTAGAATGTTATTATTCATTATATCACAATTTACATGAGTTCATGTTATGCTAAAATCTCTCATATTAATTCTGATATAAAGTTAAAGAACAATTTTAAAAGTATTGCCATGTATTCTCTAATTATCCTATGATTGAACAGGTAGTTTGATAGTTTTACTAACCAACATCTTTACTGTACTGCATGCACACCAGAGTTTTACTATCTGTTAATACATCTACTATTTCTCCTAGAATCTCTCTAATATATACCTCCACTGTTATACAAACTACGGTAGAACATACTGCCATAAACAGTTCATTACTATAGACAATTTTTTTGTTTCGTTCACATACAGTCCTATATTGGATTAAGTATTACATTAATTGATGGGGAGATATATATTGTTTGATGTTCATAGCTGGAAATTACGTAAATCAAGTGTTTACTTCTAAGAGAAACGGACAATCTATTTAATTCTTTTTCAAACAGAAATAACAGAAAATTTAATTGGTATTATAGACACGTTTGAAAAATGAAACAGTTAATGTATTTTGGACACTACTATAAAAAGAAAATTAAATAATTTTGGGAAAAAAAACCCAAATATATTAGTAAGTAAAAAATTTAGAGAAAAAAATAATTATCAAATTTTATTATAGAATTTCTTTAATTTCATTTCAACATATTAAGAGGCTTACCACCAGGAAACAGTGATTATTTTGTTAAAGGGGGAAATCGGAAAATTGACTGATCAGAAATAAGTTTTCCCCGATTTTCATTTTATCGGATATCACTTAATGGTGTAGGATAGTGGATTTATAGCCATTCACTGTAAACTTGTTGTTGTATTCTATACAATATCACTTATGTATGGAGAGATTAGTTGATATGATGTTTTGATAAGTAAGTTTACTTCTTTTATTTTCATTGTATAAATCAATCTGCAATTCTATAATTTTTCATGATTTAAAAAATGCAATATAAAAAACATTTCTTTTATTTCTTTATTTGAAATTTACATCAAGTAGGATATTTGTTTCAATTTGAAACCATTTTTATTTGTTAAGGATTATTATTAAACAATTATTTTCACAATTCATCATAAAAATAATATTTTTGTTTGATATTGCAAACAAAACATATAGAGATAAACTTGGGGACTATTAAGTGATGTATCATAAAAGACCAACGGTTAAGTTTACATTTTTGAAATGTTGTATCAGAAATGTCAACAAATAATATTTTGGCAAGATAGCAATCAGCTTAAATGACAACAAAATTTCAAAAAAAATTTCATCCCTGTGGCTAGCTAGTATACTAGCAGATTGATAAGTAAAGATAGTCTAAATGATATTTGATAAACAGTTAAATATTTTACAAATTCTTAAATGCTAATATTAAGTAGGAATATTAATAACCTTGCCAGTGTTACCAGTAGCAATTGCTGAATGCTCATTTTTTTTTAAACATTCCTGTAAAAAACTTAGGTACATTTTATTTATATAAATAGAACTTACTTGTCAGTATCCTGTTAGATCAATATTATACACAAACTATGTTAATATTCAAAACATACTCTGTACGTGTTGTGGTTAAGTCAGAACTTATTTCATTTTTTTAATGCTAAATTAAACAAAAACTGACAAACAACACAAAATGTAAAAGTCTAAGCATTAGAAGTGTTAAATCTACAATATCACATATACATACAGCAGGTTATAAAGATCACCATTTTTCATATGCTCAATTTTTTACTGTATCATTTCCCTATAAAATACTTCAGACCATTGACACATGGGAAAGAGGAAAACAAAACAAGTGTCAAAACCACACAGTGTATGAACTGTTGCTTGACATTCTCCTAACACAAGTTAAACTACTCAGTATTCAAGAAAGCACAGTACAGTAGATACCTAGTGTCATTTACTGTAATAAACTGCTGATTTTATTGAGACAATGTTCAATGTTACACTTTTACAGTACAATCCCACCAAGTACCCTTTCTCACAGAAAACTCCAGTCATCATTCTTTTAACAAGTATTTAATCAAGCAATCATTACCTGTCACATTTTCATAGCTTAGCAACTTATGGAACAATATCTGTATATTAACCTAATTTTTACCCAGGTTAAATCTGACTAACAAATTCATGACTGTAATGTATCAATAGATAAAATAATCATCTCTCTACCAATAAAAACTTTATCTGAAGATGAACAATGATAAGAATCTGATGAAGGCACCTAACTATGAATTATTCAACTATAAAATCACAATAAAAACCTCCTTTTATATTACACGATTTTCTAGTAAAGATGACTTTTATCATTGTAAGGTACATTGATATTATATATGTAGTGATGTTGTTTTAATTAACTACATCAAAACATACATTAATTATACCAAATACATTACATAAAATTAGGATTTATATGATGATATCAAACATAATTATACACTGATAAATTTTGCATGTTTTAGTGCAAAAAGGATGAACATATGTGAATAAATGAACAAGATATAATCTTCATTCTATATAACATCATATCCTGCCATTTTCACATATACAATACTGTATATATAGATACAATATATTTTTTTCTCTACCAAATGCATCTAAATACCACACTTATATAGTCAGTCAATATTTTAACAAATATTTTATTTAACTTTTAAAGACCTTTATATTAAAATACTTTTCATTAAAATGAGAATAACATATCTTGATATTGTAGAAATGAGCAAAAAAAACAACGACACTGTTTTCATCTTTTAATACATTAATTTCATCCATAAAATTTCAAATCTTAAATTAAATATCTTTTTTTTTAATTTGTAACATTTTTTGTATGCATGTAGTAATAAATCTCCAGACAATTTTAAGACACAAAATGGTAAGATGTTTTGTTTGGCATGTTATAAAGATTTCTAGTCTAATCATTCTTTAAGATGTCTATATATAACAGACCACAGGTTATTAAGGAACAAACTAGCACTACATACAGGATAAAGTGGCAAATAACTCCTTCACTAGAACACTTTATACTTTATCACATACCTTAATAGACATTTATTCCTTTCTATTGTTTCCTTCAACAAAACTCACCAGTAAATTGGTTGCTTTTTTGTGTGCTTTTATATCATTATTTATCACTGTTCAATAGAATGTTTTTTGTTCTTGTGTTTATGTACAACTATTGAAGTAACACCAGTAATGTTACACCAATCCACCTCTGTACATTACTTTGTGTACAAGTTGGCACTTTGAATGCCCCCTTTACCTTCTAAAAGGTGAATAATTTTATCAAGTTAGATCATTCAAAATCTGTACAAATGTTTAACCCTTAACTCAAGCCTGAACTGAAGATAATTAACCTTTGTGACATATATAGAACCAGGGGCCAGCCTGCTGCACATCTGTGCAATCTGAACAGACTGTATTGATGATTGCTCAGTTTTTTGTAATTTTGTTAACTGAATTGAATAGACTGTGATTCCAATTCAAAGCTGGGCCAATTACAGAAAGCTCAGGTTAAGAGCAAACAATTTACAACAAAGAAAGTCAAGACAAATGATTTAACCTGTCAAACATTGGAACTTAAAGTGATAAGTTTTTGCAAGGTCAGTGTGAGGAACTATACAATTTGATGAGAGTTACCTGATTATATATAATCCTGACACTGAAATGTTTAAAACCTAAACAAATGTTTCAAATTTTACGCATGTCAAGCTTGTTTTGGCAAACTAAGTCTGATGGTATCTGTAGTTCAATGACTCTTATAGAAATAGTTATTGTCTTCAAACAGTCAATATTTAGTTTTTACAGATTTGAAGCAACTGTGACATTGTTTTAAGATCATAAAACACAGAAACTTTCTAGATTAAAGTTATAGCCACCTTGGCCCAAGTTTTCTTTTTATCTGTGTGATATGAATACAGACAAAACTAAATAACAAAATAAAATATAATAAAAAGAACTAAAGAAAATATAAATCTTGCTCTGGTTTAAATGGTGTTTCATCTTAAATAGATATAACAATATTCATCAGTAGTTTCAACTTATTTTCTATTTCTGGTTTTACACTGAATATATTTTTATAGTATCTATAGTGATTTATATGGACTTCACTGTAAACATTGCCTGTCTTTCCAAAGATTTCCCCCTACTCCATTTGCACTATTAATTTAGGGACAAATTACGGCATATCTTTCCACAATAGTAAGAACTCTCTCTCTATATAGCCGCATTTTTATTAAACTGATCAGAAACCTTTTATTTCTGCGTAAATTAAATTATCTCTTGTTATACACAAAACATTGTCTGCTCTATTAATTATTTTGCTCTATTCCTATACAGGGGTATGAATGAAAGTTCCAATATCTAGTGCAAAAAAGATGTGATGATGATGTGATGATGATCATCTAATTGAACCCACGTCAATAAGAATATTTAGACAACAAATCTCCAATCACGTAGGCACAGAGTCTATGAAAAAAAACAACAGCGTACAAAGAAACATTCAATAGCAAATGCACAAAAAACTGCATTTATACAATGACAGTTCATTTTCTTTTTATATTTGTGTGTAAACATTAATGATGTAGCAGAATAAGTGTGATCGCTGCTCAGCTGTTACCACAACAGAAAAGAAGAAAAAGCAAAAATCGGAGAGGCTTGTTATTATTATGGTGTTGTGAATAGAAAATATTCTAGCGTTGGATTTACTTGAATAAAGATTGGAATTAAATGATGTGTGTAATTAATATTCGTATGTGTTAAAAGGAAATGCGTGCTCACCAGGACACATGTGGAATATCTCGGATAGTACCGTGCCTAATAAAAGTAACAATTCAGACACGGATGCGGTTGACGCAGTGGTCTACAACTGGGAGGTACTCGTGTTACTGCCGATAATGTTGTTTGGAATGACAGGAAATATTCTTGTGTGCATGGCTGTATCTATGGAGAAGCGTTTACAAAGCGTGACCAACTACTTCCTATTGTCATTGGCAATTACCGATCTTCTAGTGTCCGTAATTGTCATGCCTCTTAGTATTGTTCATCAATTCTTTGGTAAGTTTCCGATAAAAATAAAAAATCTCTCAGCTGAACATTGTCACAAATGCCGTTCAATAATGAAACACAGCAAAATGTCATTCAGTTAGCAAATAACAAGAAATGTCAATTTTGTTTTGTTGTTTTTACGAAGCTTAATATACTGTTGTTTAACAAACTAGGCTACAGGTTACCTTATTATACAATACCCATGTACCAAGTATGCTTCATTTTGATTCTCTATGCAAAAGATAGACCAACTTTTTTCCCCGCAATGAAACGATCTCATATAATATTTTGATTTTAATATACAGTTCAAATACATACATTTTTTTTTTTATTTCAAAATTCTGTAACTGAAACTCTGATTTAAGCAAAATCTCTTTTTGGAAAAAACTGGGAAAAAAAAAGAACACCTGTATTTCAACTGAATCAAATTACACGATTCTATCTTTGTAAACATTGTATATGATACCGCAGTGTGTTGAACTCATTACTAAATAGTATATTTCTTTAAATGACTTTTAAAAAGTAGCTTTGTTTTTTGAAAAAAAAAAAATCAACAAAAAACACCTGGAAGTTTCATTTATGGAAGAAATAAAATATGGTATACAAAAGAAAAAAAAAATACAAACAAAAACTCACAAAGACTGGATTAAATGTTAAAATGGGGAAAAAAAACACTAACTGTAGCAAAAAAACCCCAAAAAACAACACTGTATCATATCATATATCAAGTAAAGATGAGAGGTAATACTTGGTCAGGTAAAGTATAATAACTGTAGTCAATTACACTTCTGGTATAAAATAAGGCAATCTCTTATACAATCAAACATACCAATTTATTCTAGACCTTTCTCAAAGTTCTTGAATGTTAATTAACTCTTCACTTAATAGCAAAATAACACTTTCATGTCAAGATATTACATGAAAATTGCACCCATTTTTAATAAGCAATCAGACTTACAAAACAAAACTAATCAGTGAAATATCAAGTTTAATTACTTTAGCCTTAAGTGAATTCTAAAATTAATGTTGTTTTTTTTCCAAAATATTTTCTTCCCCCTCAAATTTATATTAATCTTTTACTGAAACAAACAAAAAAGCCACATGAAGTCAAACTATACCAGGTTTCCAAAACTATCTTAATGTTTTATGGTTAAAGTTTATATCTTTAAACTACAAAATTAATAGTTTTAAATACATTTCCAATAAACTATTTAATCAAAATGTTCCATAAGTATTAAACATGTAAAAGAAAGCAGATTCATTAATGAATTTATCAGGCTAAGTTAAACTGTTACATTACGTAAGAAATGTTAGAAAGCCATTAAACACACATGTCAACCATTTTGTTCATTATGTTATTGTATAATATATACAGTAAATATAATCATTATATCAATTAGTTAATACAGCTCCAATAATTATCTCAGATATACTGGTTGGAGACCACCAAAACCGGACAACCATCAAACCCGGACGGCCCAGAAAATGCTTAATTTTGTATTTTCTTTGTTCAGTGGATGTCAGTCACTTTTTTACCAACAATAAATGCATGTTTCTTCTATAATTAATTAAATAAATTTATTCAACCTCCGTAACTGGTAATATTTTAATGTCTATTTCAAGAATGTTGACGTTGAAATTTGGGGGCCAGGAAAGCAATGCCTGACCTCATATACCAGCTATAATCATTTGCAGAGTAAACAATAGAATATCCAAAACTTCAGCATTTGTTGCTGACATATTGTATATCATGTTAAAAATCAAAAATCAAAACACCCAAGCTTTTATCTGAATTAAATCACGTCATGTACATATCTGTCCGGACACATGGTACTGTAGTGTAGACAATTTAGGTAATTTTGATACCCTCCTTGTCGGGCCTCAGATATAAGTGTCAATACATTCAGAAATAAACAAACTAGTTTGTAAGTTAGGGGAAGAACCTAGCTGAACTGTGTCAAATTTTTAGGTCTCTATGTTAAAAATTATGAAATCTGTACGGAAAAATGTTCAAAAAGTGTCCGGTTGATGGTTCCCGACCAGTAGAGGTAACTTTTCTTTGATAAACTTCTCCAATTATTTATCTGTGAATGTGTTCAGTTTTCACCAAAAAATAATGCCATAATATACTAGTTAACAACAGAACACTTGCTAGTATATCAGTAAGTTGTAGATATTAGATATAAAATAGTATCATTGAACATGTTTTAAATATTCTGCAATGATAGGGAAACATACCCTATTACTACAGGTGTCAATAAAAGTTTATTTTCAATATCGTGAAATAAACTTTTGACAACAAAGTTGCATTTTTCCTGTCCTAGTTTGACCAAAGCACAATGTTTTTATTTCAAATACATTATGACAAACTTCTTGGCCAATGTCAAGATCATAACTCTAATTTCTAAAAATGCAAAAAATTAAGAGTAAAACCATTAACTAATTCATTTTAATAATTAAATTTCAATTAAAAATCAGTGTATTTAAAAGTATACAAAAACAAGAGGGCCATGATGGCCCTAAGGTCGCTCACCTGTATGTAGGCCCCCGGAGCGGGGCCAGTTTAAACCCCAGGGCTTTTATTTGAACAAACTTGGAAGACACCTATAAGAAGACGTTTCATGATGTACACACTTATAATGAAAAACAATGATCTGCCCTCCCCTACCCCCGGCAGGGCCAATTTTAACCAAGGGCTTTTATTTGAACAAACTTGGTAGACACCTATAAGAAGATGTTTCATGCTAAACATCTAAGCGCTAGCTCATTGTGTTTTTTTTAAAGAAGATTTTTAAGTTTTTACTATACACATATAGTTAAAAACAATGACACCCCTGGGGCGGGGCCAGTTTTGACCCCAGGGCTTTTATTTGAACAAACTTTGTAGACACTTACTAGAACATGTTTCATGCTTAATATCTAAACTCTAGCTATTTGGGTTTTTTCAAAGATGTTTTTTAAGTTTTTCCTAAACACATATAAGGAAAATCAATGACCCCCAGGGCAGGGCCAATTTTGACCCCAGGGCTTTTATTTGAACAAACTTTGTAGACACTCACTAGAAGATGTTTCATGCTTAATATCTTAACTCTAGCTATTTAGGTTTTTTCAAAGAATACTTTTTAAGTTTTTGATAAACACATATATAAGGAAAATCAATGACCCCCGGGGCGGGGCCAATTTTGACCCCAGGGCTCTTATTTGAACAAACTTGGTAGACACCCATTAGAACATGTTTCATGCTAAATATCTTAGCTCTAGCTCTTTGAGTTCTTTAAAAGAAGATTTTTTAAGTTTTTACTATATACATGTACATACAGGGAAAATCAATGACCCCCTGGGGCGGGGCCAATTTTGACCCCAAGGCTTTTATTTGAACAAACTTGGTAGACACCCATTAGAAGATGTTTCATGCTAAATATCTTAGCTCTAGCTCTTTTGTTCTTTAAAAGAAGATTTTTTAAGTTTTTGATATACACATATATAAGGAAAATCAATGACCCCCGGGGCGGGGCCAATTTTGACCCCAGGGCTTTTATTTGAACAAACTTGGTAGACACTCATTAGAACATGTTTCATGCTAAATATCTTAGCTCTAGCTCTTTGAGTTCTTTAAAAGAAGATTTTTTAAGTTTTTACTATATACATATAGGGAAAATCAATGACCCCCTGGGGCGGAGCCAATTATGACCCCAGGGCTTTTATTTGAACAAACTTGGTAGACACCCATTAGAACATGTTTCATGCTAAATATCTTAGCTCTAGCTCTTTTGTTCTTTAAAAGAAGATTTTTTAAGTTTTTACTATATACATATAGGGAAAATCAATGACACCCCTGGGGCGGGCAATTTTGACCCCAGGGCTTTTATTTTGAACAAACTTGGTAGACAACCATTAGAACATGTTTTCAATGCTAAATATCTTAGCTCTAGCTCCATGAGTTCTTTAAAAGAAGATTTTTAAATTTTTTACTATATGCATACAGGGAAAATCAATGACCCCCTGGGGCGAGGCCAATTTTGACCCCAGGGTTTTTATTTGAATAAAATTGGTAGACACCTACAAGAAGACGCTTCATGCTAAATACCTAAGCTCTAGCTATTTTTTTTAAAAAAAAAAGGTTTGTTAAGTTTTTACTATATACATTTAACGAAAATCAATGACACCCTGGGGCGGGGCCAATTTTGACCCCAGGGCTTTTATTTGAACAATCTTGGTAGACACCCACTAGAAGATGTTTCATGCCAAATATCTAAGCTCTAGTTCTTCGGGTTCTTTAAAAGAAGGTTTTTTAAGTTTTTACTATATACATATAGGGAAAATCAATGACCCCCTGGGGCGGGACCAATTTTGACCCCAGGGCTTTTATTTGAACAATCTTGGTAGACACTCACTAGAAGATGTTTCATGCCAAATATCTAAGCTCTAGCTCTTTCGGTTTTTTAAAAGAAGATATTTAAAGTTTTTTCTTTTGGTTGCCATGGCAACCAGAGTTCTGCATGGAATTAAATTCTTTGAACAATTTTTAAAGGTGACCACCAAAGGAACATTCCTGTGAAGTTTGGATGAAATTGGCTTAGTGGTTTATGAGGAGATGTCATTTAAAGTAAAAGTTTACGGACGGACGGACGGACGCCGGACGAAAAGCGATCACAAAAGCTCACCCTGTCACTTTGTGACAGGTGAGCTAAAAATCAATAAAGTCTATCATATTTATTATTTCTTTACTGCAGACTACATAAGTTAAGTTTATACCATAATAATTTTGATATATAATATATGGTTCATGTCACAATACCCTTTCAAAATTATACTCTAGATTTGGCTAAAATCACCCAGGCTGCCATAACCATTATGGAACAACAATATTTTTATAGTTTCAACTAATATCTTAAGAAAGTGTAAATATCTTTAATTGAATATGAAAGCAATGAAGTTCAAATGGGTCAAAAGTAGAAACAGCTTAAAGTGCACTACATTAGTTTATATAGAACTTTGATTGTTAACATATTCAGTATAGGGTAAAAAAAGTGTACAAATAAGATTTCTATGTGTAATTTTCTATATAATTGTATACTACTATTGTTGGATGGAATGTCTCATAATTATATTATCTTATTGAACAGAAAGTTTTAGCTTATATTATCTCTAACTTACCAGCAACCATCACATTATGATCCATTTGTAAGCTTTGAGGAAAGAAAATACGCCCAAAATCATTTATATTCATTTGCCAACTTAGTTCTAGGCAGACCAAAGGTTTCAGCGTTCAGCGACATTATTTCAAGGCAAATTGACAAGACGCTGGCTTATCCAAAGACTTGATGATTGAATTATCCAAGGAAACATTTAAGAATGATTTGAGGGGCTTTTGCATAGTGTTTAATATGCAAATTGGAGAGATAATCAACAGTAGTGTCAGGGACTTTTGAGGTTTTTTCCTTCCTTCCTGGTGCCACAATGAAAATTTCCTGCTAATGGGGCAATTAGTGAAGCTGTGAGAGGAAAAGAGAAAAATTCATCCTGTACTAATGCTTAGCCAATTTGTACTAAAAGGTTACAGCTAAAATAACTTGAACTTCTGACATCATCAACCCTTCTATATGACATCAGTTTCAGTTATAATCATCAGCCCTTGCTTTAACATAACATAGGGTCTTGTCATTCTACCTTGAAATATTATATTAAACCCTGATAGAAACATGGTGTTAACAAGTTATCAGATCACAACAAATCAGATTTCCCATATACCTGAAACCTGATCCTTGACAGATAAGCCATGAACAGGATAAATACTGGGCACCTAGATAAAGCAGCACCCAGCCTTATCATACATTATTTATGCCTATCATATTTTATCAACTGACTAGATAAATAAACAATATGTTGTTGTTTTTTGTTGGCATCAACTTCTAATAATAAAGCTTTGTTCTGCATAGCACTATCAAATTATCATCACTTTAAAAAGATATAATCAGAATGATAGTGAAAGAAAACTTTCTAATTGAACAAATAACAAAACAAAGATCTTTAAATTTTGAACTTTTTACAAGCAATTAATCTCTTCATTTAGACAGCAACAGTAACATAACTTTTCTACAACTAAAACATTAACAAATAGCTTTTACAAAACCTGGTATCTCTGTCAGTATCATAAATCAACATGAAAATAACAAATGAAATAAAAAATATCAGGACTCGGAAAAACTGTACAAAAATTTAGGAAAGAAAATGCAGTACAAAAATTAGGCACAATAACTCTGTCAAAAGTTACTTCATTTAGCAACCTGTTAATTACACTATCATCTAAACTCTTTTGTACAATTCTGACAATATATATATCCCCCCTGGGAATATCAGTTTCTTGCCAGCTATAACACAAAATTGTTATGACATCTATTTAGTTTCCTTGTTAACATTAACCATACTAAATTGCCAGTTGTTAATAACCTACTGTATGAACACCCCCCTCTCAACTTCTCACCTTGAACAATAACTAGAATACATAATTTCGCTGATTGTTCTCTCCTCAATTACTACAAATTTTGATTTAAGAACAGTTCCTTTCACCTTTATGAAATTTTTCTTCCAATTACAAAACTAAATTCCTAAAAAAAAAATATTTGTTTTGCTTTGACTTTGTCCATTGAATAAAACAACAAGGCATGTCCCTGTGAGGCACAGTCTTATACTGTTATCATAATTTTAAGTCATACATTATTCAAGACATTTTCTTCTCTCCATGATTTTCCTTACCATATTTGGGTGAATTTACAAGTCTGAGCTTTGGCTAATTAATTGTCCATTTCTTAGCATATAAAGTGTCATTTATATTACACTTTTATCATTTGTGGTAATTATTGTATTCCAAACTGCCTACACTACTGAAATAATTATAAGACACCAAGTGTCAATACCTATAAGTCATGTTTCCAAATCAACTGGACAACTGGATATTAATCATACTGGTATTACAGTGGAACAATGTGTTACCCTGTATGCTAAACATCTATATTAAACTGTTGGCAGAGAAAAAGCCTAGACTTGTTTCTTATTTAGTTACATTTGTACATTTTTGAAAATTACTACAAACCTATAATAGCAGGCTTATATATGAGCCCAAAAAACAAGTGAATTTAACAACAATATAACGCAGCATAGGTTACTTTATAGCCATTTTCTTTTCTGGGAAGAAAAACAATTTTCGTTGAAAAAAATAATCTACCTTCGCAATTAAGATGAAAGATTAACCTTTACTATAATTATATAAGATAAAAAGACGTAGTTTTTAAGAAAATATACACCAATATACTTTGTGAGATACATGTGGGTGGTTGAAGTGGGTGGGGTAAGAATAGACACAAAGATCTTTTTTCTGATAAATCTGAAAAGATGCAATGAAGCAAGGACAAAAACTCTCTCTATTACTGTTTAATTTTTCACTTTCAATCAAAATATCAATTATCCTTCATAAGATCCAGTGATGTTGTTTCATCATGAAACAAAGGTAAAAGAAAAGAATAATAATTTTCTAAGGAGAGAGAAAATGCAACAATTTTATAGTTGACAACTGAACAAAAAAAAATAAAGAAGAAGAGAAATAATTGTAAAACATTGATGCTTTCTGATGAAATATAGCTATGTAGCATGCCATTCTTAAGTTAAAACGGATAAAAGTCATTGTTATCTTCTACTCAATCTTTCTTTCTTTCCAGTCTCTCTATCTCCATATTACGTTTACATCTCTACATCTCTCTATATAACACAACAACAATCTGGTTACATCAACGCTGCAGTATCCCTACAGGCAATGGTCACATATAATACATATACATAACACACAAAATGACAAGTCAATTTTTTGACTTTACAAATTCATCACCAGTTTTAAAACACACACAACTATCTGTATATAATGATAGGAGGAATGTTATGATTTGAGGCTTTGATCAACATTAGATGAGAGGTAACAGTATCTGTGATTCCCTATGGATAATCTTGTGATGACAGCCTATTCATCTTCATAAAATGTTCCAGTTTTACAATAATATTTTCATTAGTCCTTTTAATTACTGTCCTTAATGTGTAATGTAAGACTTCATTAATTATGGTTACAGTTTCAAATAGACCATAGTATGGGGTAGAAACACATGAAAAATATCTTATAATACATTTCATGAATAAGTTATGATGGAAGAGAAATATCAGAAAAAAATCAAATGTTACTATGAATAACTTTAAAATAAATGCTTTATTAATTAATTAGTTTCCCTGAAACTGAAGTTTGCTCAAACCATGTGCATCAAGTATGAAACCTTTACCAACTAATGATTTTCTTTGTACCACACTTGAGTGCCCAGCATTTGGATTTGAATCAAAATTAAGGCAAAGGATACAACAGATTATCATACTTAGTAAAGTTTAATGATGTTTTAGAATACTTAATTAGGATTCATCTACATGATTATAAATGTACAGCAATTCAAAATGCCCAGGTTATCAAAACCATTCAAAATGTCAAGGTCATTAAAACCAAGCATAATGTCAAGTTCACTTCATTATAGCCATCAATGACATTAAAACCTTACATCCAAAACAGAAGATTCAACATGACCTCAAAAACTCCAAGCATCTTAACACTGACACTTCTGATATGTTCTATTTATGTATAGGAATAAGATCAGTAATGATGTTAAAAATTGACATAGCTTGAAAAACTCGTACTTTTCTATCATACTTCCAAAACAAAGTATGTCTCAATTGCATATTCCTTATAATATATACTTCTTACAGTAAAATTAAATAAGAGATTTTAAAGGCAACCATGATAGCATTCTAGAAGATATATAAAGATTAATTTTATTTAGTTAACAATTAAGAAATATTAGTAAGAAATATTCAGACAATAAATTAACAGTTTTAAAGTAGCTTACTAGCTCATGACAGAAAACTGGTCAATTAACAATCACTAGAGACAACTTGTTGCAAAATTCGGAAATTAAGTTCTAGCCAATTTGCTCTAATTAACAGAATAGCAATACATGTTCATGCCAATCAACAAATATTGACTGGCATCCTCAGAGATATGTCAGAAAGAAACCAAAAATACATGATACTTCATATTTGTTTACTTAATACAGATAATGAATAGATCAGTGAACATATGAAATGTATACAGCCTGTTAATTCTTCTTCTTACTTAGCCAGAAAAACAAGAGCTGTCGGTAGGACAGCATGCTCGACTATTCTTAGTGCTTGATAGTAAAAAAATGCCTGATACAGTTACCTCCTCCTTGATAGAGTTACCTCCTCCTGTCTACAGGTTGGGGTCATGATGGTGAACAAGTGTGCAAAGTTTCAAAGCCATATGTCAATGGACTTTGAAAATATTTGAACTATTACAAAAACTTTAACATAAGTGGTTACGCCGACGCCGACGCCGACGCTCGGGTGACTGCAATAGCTCTACTTATTCTTATCGAATAGTCGAGCTAAAAAGTATACATATTGTTTAGAAATGTACAAATGGTGGCCAGACACAGAAACAAATTGTTTCACTTGCCACCCACCAATGCAAGCAGCTGCAAGTTCAAATTTTGTTTTGGCCATTCGTGTTCATGTGTGGAAGAACTCTAAGACTTGTATTTCTACCTGTTAACCCTTACCTGGAATGGAGATAAAACACTGAACCATCCCTGAAGACTGCACATCTGTGCAGTCTGACCAGGCTCTATACTGTACTTGGCAGACCATTTTCAAATTTTCATCTGTTGATAATTAATAGTTCTAGAAATGGAAGACTAACATGTTCATCAAAGAAAATCAGTAGATAAAGGGTTAACAGACAGTCATCGTGTGAAAGTGTCCCTTCCTCCTAAACCCCCCACAAAAAAATAACTTTTCCGTCCTCAATAAAATCCTGAAGAATATTATTATAGCAGTTGCTGTGTACATAAGTATATATTTAACTGGGTTTAGAATAAATCTTATTTCCCTGATGGCTGGAATTCACATTAAGATTTATTTCTTTGATTTATTATAGAAGTGATGAGTGTAATATAAATAACTGACAATAAAACAGTGATTATGAAATGATAAAGACAAAACCTCTCAATAACATAACATACAAAATAGAAAACAAAATATCATACATGATATACAAGAAACAACATATAATATGTTGCTGAAATATTTGAAATATTATGATATATGACAACTGAGTTATCTTCATTGAGAAAATGCTAATGGGAAGTTTAAGTTTATCCTGTAGAAGTTGAAATCATTTATGTCCAGTTTAACTATACATGTCAATTTAGTAGAGACAGAAATTAGGGCCCTTGTGGATGGAAGACTAGTACAGTGGGTACATAATCCCAAAGTTAGAGTTGTCCACAGACTAACTATATCCCAATCACCCAACTTTGCTACATGCATTGAAGTCATAAACTATATATTTCAAGTGTTTAGACAGTAAAATGATGTATAGCATTGATATGTGTTTTTAGGCTTTATACAAATTTAAACCATTTGTCTCTATAATGCCATTTACATGATGGCATGCCTGAAAGGTTAAACATGACATTTTAAAATCTGTAGTGTCTAAATATAACTGCAAATGACAAGTCTATGGAAATATAAAATCCCTTTACTTCTAAGATCTATATCTAAAAGCAAGTAAATGTTCACCCATTCATGGGACTTTGAAAGGTTAAATGCAAAGCAATAACTTTTAAAAGGCATTCATCAGTGGCAGTATGTTATGTTTAACACTGCAGATAGATAACAGAAACATGAAAATGGACATAATAAAAATGCCAAATGAACTATTAACAAATTATCTTTATCTTTATAAAGCAAGGAATGATAATAGACAACATGATTTGTTACATTCAAGATAATACATGATGCTTTACTTATAAAAGGGAACATAAAAAGTTGAATATTGAATAATTTAACAAATACTGAAATATACAGTATGTATCATGTATATAACAACATTCATTTATCTGATTTCTGTTATACAAGATGTATATATGAAAAAATCTATTGGTCTTCGTACCTGTCAAAATCTTTTATATTAATTAAAATTACACTGTAGGTCATAGTTAATATGAAAACATGATATAGTATACATTAAGATAAGCATGGAGTATTTAGATAGCTCTGGTTGATATAGAAGATCAACATGACAGTGATTGTAACAACCTGTCAGTTAATATACAGATATAACACCTAGGAATGAAACAGTTTCCTTGACACTAAGAAGAATATATTCTCCAGTATGTGATAATATATGATAATAAACAGATTAACTGATAAAACCTCATCGTGTGTAACATTCTATAATGCTTTTTTATTCTATTCTTTTTTTATGGCAGTTCTGTAACCAAAAATAAATTACTTTCAATGGAATTCCATTATCTCACTGATTGAAGAAGAAAAAATCTCATGGTGCTATAAGAATTTTCTGTTCTTTTTTACAGAAAAATCAGCTGATTTCACAAAATAGAGAAAATAAATATTCTGATCATAATTTGTCCAAAATCTGTAACAATTATGTTGAATTAAAATTCAGTTTCTTGTACATAAAAGCACATTCAGACATTTACAAAATGACAATCATATTTAAATATAAAATATCTTCAAATATATATATAATATATATATATATATGAGAGAATATATACACACATACCACCACATCGATATGCCAGTCCAATTACGGCACAGCGCCTAGCAGAACAGTCATGAAAGCATAGTCACAGCTCATCCACCATCAAAATGATGGTTTCAGAACAGCTTTATATACAGTCACAAACTGCGCTACACATTCAAACAGGCTCAACATATATATATATATATATATCAATGATTATGTTAAATGCATTCTGTCTGTACTAGAGCTAATGTAATTTGATGTTTTTTTTAAATTTATTATAAATGTATTTCATTCATTCGAGTGCAAGTAGCAAAGAATGTCTAAGTCTATGCCAATTATGTGGAACCAGGCTAGCTTATATATGTCACTGCTGTGGGTCCAGGTGAGCACATCCTGTCACAAAATGTGCATTCAAGCTAGCCTATCTATGCTACAAATGTGGATTCAGACTAGCTTATACATTTATATGTACCTATGTATATGCCACTGACGTGATCCAGGCCAGCCTGCTTTTAAGTCTGTGCAATATGACCTCAATACTTTAATTAATATATACTATCTGCTACAATCAGTGTAAATGTATATAATATATATATATATAAAATGATACTTTCATGGTCCCCAAGATTTTGTCACCTTTGCCAAAGTCTGATGTATGTGTAATACTGCTGCATATAATTATGAATAAAGAAACACATCAAAAACATTCTTTCATTAAGGTGTTTCTACATATGCACTGTCTGGCACAAGTTCACAGAAATGTTACACTTCAACACTTGATATATAAAAGCATATTTGAGTACCTAACAAGTGCTTGCAATCACATAAGAAATAGCCAAGTTCTCTTTTAAGTTATAGATTTGGAGGGAATAAAGACACCACATTATCACGAATGTAGGACAAAACCCCACCAGTTAAAACCCCACCACTCAAAATTTTATAGAGTGGACAAAACCCCACCACTGAATTTTATAGAGTGGACAAAACCCCACCACTATATTTTACAGAGTGGACAAAACCCCACCACTTCAGTTTTATAGAGTGGACAAAACTTTCTTGTAAACATGTTAAAAAAACAAACAATTGCGCATCAGCAGAAACTCAAAAGAATGTGTGAACAACTCATCAATAAGGAGAAGACTGTACCTGAGCTTCTTTAGGCTAGCGGCCACTGTATGAAGGAAAATAGACTCAACTGAATAAACTAGAAATCTGCTATACAAAATGTGCTATTTTCTATTCATTAATTGATGAAAATGTGCTATATTCTTGATTAATAGTAAGAAGTTTATTTTTTATATAAATAAATTGAAGAAATGAATTTGAAGAAACTAATAATAATGGATAATTCAAGGTCATAAATGTGGCACAGTCTCATATAAACGACTACTCTTTGATGTTGATTTAAAACAGTTTGTAAATTGTTTGTATAATCTCATTCATTATATTATATTGCTATTGAAATAAATGCTATATGCTATAATTATCATGTTTTGTTCTTTAGGGATTTAGATTTTATTTGTGTGTACAGATTGAAACACCTTTTTTGCAATCAAAACATCAATAAATAATCTGTTTTGTTCTTCAGGGATTTGGATTAAGTTTTTTGTGTACAGTTTGTACACCTTTTTTGCATATTGCACATGCAAGATGTAAATGCATTGTTAATAAAATTGTTCATTCTTATATTACACAAATGTTATATTGAACTTTAAAAAAAATGTGTATAATTTTATTATATATATTTTAATTCATCAAATCTTGCCCAATAATTGGTACATTGTGTAAGTGGTGGGGTTTTGTCCACTCTGTAAAATTTAGTGGTGGGGTTTTGTCCACTCTATAAAATTAAGTGGTGGGGTTTTGTCCACTCTATAAAATTTTGAGTGGTGGGGTTTTAACTGGTGGGGTTTTGTCCGTCTTCCCATTATCACATCTAAGACTGCTCCCACTTCACTCAATATGATCATGTTTATAATAAAACTCTGTACTTATTGTATTGGCAGCTGTGATATATCATTTCAAAATTACCTGCTGCACTCGTTTTAATTACATTGCATACCATTCCAATATACAGCTGATTGCATTTCTTCAACATCCATTCAATACTTAATGAACAAGAATAAATATTAAAGTTTACCACAACACTGGCAATATATAGGCAGTATGGAGTCAAGCTGACACTGTACTCATTTACTATCACTGTCAAATTTTAAAAATCGCCTACAAACTGATAGCAAGAAAGGGGAAAATCATACAAACCTATATGAAATTCTTACAATCACATCATTTTACTTTCTAAAGGTGGAGCAGGAAAATCATCATTGACTTTATGTCAGTTTTATTGTTTTCAACCAATATGTAGTCATATATATAAAGATTTTGCACTTTATTTTAACAAACAGCTGTAATACAATGTTCAACATATGAAACCATCCTTTTCCCACTTGCTTGTGTCAGATTGGAGGTCTAAAGATAGCATCTGACTCATCAATTTGAAATAATTTAGATATCTGCACTTTATTAGCATATCAAAAAGTTGTTGTAGGTACATTTTCAAACCACCAAAAAGTGGTCAATTCTTTTACGTTACCCATAATTCTTTTTTTTATCTAAAGTGAGACTTTAAAATAGCCCTCTGAACACACTTGTGCATGTTATCACGAAACAACCATCCAAGCATGCCACATTATTATGAACTGGCTTCCAACATATCTATCCTATAAAATATTCAAAGATATAAGGCCCCGGGGAATTCCTATGTCTGTCTGTAATCAGTCCCAATCCACAGTTTCTTCTACTAGCTCTTAAAGAATAATCACATATGATTAAGTAGAGATAATCTAATTCCAAACTTATTAAGCCTTCCAACAGGAGTCTATGCATTTTTGGTCAAATTAATTTTACTTTGCCCTTTTGGGCAAGATCTTGATGAGAAATAAATTAACAGAATTCTTATCATTGTTACAATTTTATTTGCTTTCCATTGGTGGACCCGTGACTGGTGCAATCATCATTAACCAATCACATTTAAATACAGTGTAACTTCCGAATTCCGGAACTTCTGAAATCCGGAAACTTCTAAAAACCGAACAATTTTTTCGGTCCCGATTTTTTCCCTTCTATTTTCTATTAATATAATACTTCTGAATTCCGGAACTTCTAAATTCTGAATTCCGGACGATATTTTCGTAAAATTAGACTCAAATCAATGCAATTTTACCTCCGAAAACCGGAAATATCCAAAGGTGTGAAATACATTGTAAATAGAGAAACTTTACCCTGCAGGAAGATTTAATCTCCCTATCGATTGTTTACTAATTAGCGGTGATCGTGTAATTTGACATGCGTTAAAATCACAAACTGTGAACTGGTATGTTTGAAGTGATGCGGTTAATCAAAGTAATTTACCGCGGTCAGTTAATTTGAAGTGTTTATTAGCGGATTAAATCACAATTAGTTGGGACAATGTATGCATCAAACGTCTATAGGGATTTTATTGCATTTGATGTAATAATTAATTAACTAGCATCGGACGATATGTAAGTTTATGCAATTAACAACATTTCTACAAACTGATAGAAATTCGAAAGCATTTTCAGGTGTAAGATAAAAATGTATTCTTTTCATTCACATCTTTATCTTGATTAAAAGACTATTATATATGATATTACAGTAATGGCCACATCTTCCTTGACATTTAGTGATATTAAGTGGTTTAGTCTTGTCCACATTATCATAAACCTCTGAATTCCGGAAACCTCTGAAATCCGAACTTTTGACAAGTCCCATGGGTGTTCGGTTTTCGGAAGTTACACTGTACAACAATAAAATAAACCCCTAGCTATTAGTTAAATCTAAATCTAAATGTCATGTAAAGAATCAGCCAATGAGATTATTGTTTTAACTGACTTAAGTCATAAACTACAAAAAGAGAAATCGTAAATTACTTAAACTTAAATAAAATACAGTAAAACATGTGTATCATATTCATGTTACGCAAAAATATGAAATAATATTTCGGATTTGCATTGATTCATGTATATTCAGACAAAGTATAATGTAAAGGAATCTATTATTATAATTTTCCAGGCAGACAAAAAGCACACACGAGTAAGAAAAGTATCATTTCAAATAGCAAGAAAGTAAATATAACAAATATATATCTTAGGCTGTCCTAAAATGACGAGCTGTCCTAAAATGATGACAGAACATGTTTCAGACAATGTTAATCTGGCTAAATTACTTACAATATCTGAAAGAAACACTGTAAGTGCCTGGTTCAATAAAACTGATTATTCTACATAATAAAACAATAGTATAACTGTTAGCTCTTGTTTTTATTTTGTTCAATCATTTGTTTCTGTCTGAATCATGCAATGTAGCAATCAGAGGTATTGAATTCATGGAATGTGAATCTCTTCATGCTAAAATCAACTTAGTATTCTCATTGGTTTCTCTAAAGATGTTTGACAATGTACATCAATTCATTTATTGCTGCAGGATGATTTTTAGGAATTGTTGGTAAAAAAATATCTCCTCTCTGAACCAATAACAATCATTTCCAAGGAAACCGTTGAAAGCTGTCAGAAAGTGATAAGTTGATAATTAGGAAGTAATAATCAGTTAATGATTGAAAGTGCCTGTATAGTTACTGACTCTATTGCTTTAAGGTAGCCTTTTCTTGTTTAAAGGAGGTTGAAATTTTCTTACAGGGAAATATCTCTCGGTTAAAAACGAGTTATTTGTTGCCACAAATCTGGAATTTAAACGCTTGAAAATACATAATCTTGGATAAGGTGACCTTAAATGGTTTATAAAAAATGACAGAATTTATATTCAGTTTTAATGGCTTTTACAAGAATCTAAAATAATGTGTTAACTTCCATAAATTAAGCTTAAGACTTTGAGGTGAAAAAAAAACTCCACAAACACAGATGCCTGCAGTCTCTAAGTATATCTATATAACCACAGAAGATATAGAAAAGTCCTTGTGTAATATTAATATATGACAAAAAGAATTTCTATGACATTTTCAATCTTTGCTCCTCAGCTTTGTCTAAGAGAAACACATGCCTACATGCAGTGACCTGTACATTTATCTCCTCACAAAGCTATATATCAGACCAGGTTTTGCATGACAGAGCTTTTTCACAGGTTGGGGAAGCAGCCCTGCCCTTAATTTTGGGGAAAAAATTACACAATATTTTTGCAAAAGGGGAAGAAAAAACTTGATGTAAATTCAATTTTTGGGGAAAACTGCTTGATTTTAAAGAAATTTTTCTTTGGGGAAGCAGCCCTATAACAGCCGCTGCTAGAGAATGGAAAAAAGCAATGGGCTGGATACCAAACTTAGTAACCAGCCTACAATGCCAAAAATATAAATATTTCTCTTTTACACAAACTCTCCTCAAAGACCTAACAGCCTTAAAATCATGAAAAACATTCTTTCTTATCATTCCTTTAATCAAAGTTACTGTGATTACATCTTATTAATAAAATATATTATGCTGTACACATACAAATACTTGAATGTGGTGTTCTCAGAAAAACATTCAAATAAACTGTTAATAAGTCATTTACAACAATCTATCTTTTATTACCAGCAACCCTTTTATAATTACCAACAAACGCTATCAATCTATTAAGTATCCTCATAATAATAATGACAAATGTTATTATAGATAACAATGATCAAAGTATATAGACTGGTATTAAACATATATATATTATTGCCCCAATTCTGCATTAATTACACAAATCCACTTTGATGCCAGCAAAACAGACTATCCTTACAATATTAAACACAATTGATTATTACCCAAATCCTCTATTTTATGTGGGCATGTTGCCTTATGGTGTCTGGTACAAAATAAAGCAACATCATGTCATATAACACTCAAAGAAAATATTTCATGACAGATAATTTCTTGAAAATCCATAGAGAAATCACGTAACAGTCATTTCAAACATTCTGTCTCCTCCTTTTAGCCAAGTTTTTGTTATGATCGCAAATACCAAGTTTTCCCAGCAACATTAATATCTCAACAATGTTAACATAAAAATCTATAATGTGTTAATAACTTTAATAGACAATTCTTAAATTTTTGTGAACAATTAAATCTCAATTATTTTAATTTCAAAGCTGGCAAGAAGTACTAATTTCAGTAATCTAGTTCTGGGTCATTTGTCCAGTCAAGTACCTGGTTACTAGAACTTTAACAGTGTATAACCATAAACTATCTATCTATCTTCCATTTCTGTCAACCATGACAATAATTCATATTAATGACACCATTCAAAATCCACTTTCATATTCTACTGTACACAATTTGACAAAGAATTTTACCTTGAAAATAAAAAAAGATAAATAAATTGGGGTCTACTTAACTATTTCACTTTGAACTTATTTAAAGTAAATTGCCTATATGATGTTTTATATGTCATGTACATGTTTCTTGGCCAAAATTTTCAAAATATTAAATGTCATATACTGCATAAAAATAATATAAAACAGAGTTGTTGCTTATTTGCCAAACTGCTGACTTGTTAAGATGTCAATTCACAATAAAATTTATTGATTGAACAATTTAACAATGTTTCCATAGTGGCCATATGTCTCAGAAATTCTAAATTATTTTATTTCACTTCAATTATTTTTACCCCCCCCCTTTTTTTCCCTGAGTACTGGAGAATCAACTTTGTGAACCAATACTCAGATATTCCATTACATACTTGATTAAACAGTTACTTGTTGCCATGCCTACTTAAAATATAAACATTAATTTTCATAATTAATTAATCATGGACCATAAATTTTCCAGATTTGTTCATAATCTGACATTTTAATATAAAACAATATCTTAAATTAAAAATGTGATAGTTAACCAGTCTCTATGACAATATCCATATCTTACTGATAAATCAAAATATTAGTGTGCTTAAACAGGAACAATCTGGTATTTAATTAATGTACAACCATCTGATCTTAGACATTAATTGTCATTTAATGTTTTTTAAAACTTTTTTTTACAGCCCTGACTTCCCTCCCCTACTGGCAATCATTATCACACTATTAAGAGGATATTTTTTCGTTTGAGTGAAATATGGAATATATTTTCACGAAACATGATAAAATGCCACATAATTTAACGAGCTGGGACGGCGAGTGAAAATATGTGGCATTTTATCATGTTTCGTGAAAATATATACCATATATTACGAAAAACGAAAAAATAACCTTTTTATTTAATTTCATTATCAAAGAAAAATGGTTACGAATCCCCTTGCCTGCTACGCAACTGCAATTGTACAGCGCATTATTGTCTTGTTTTGCACCCAATATTTAGCGCTACATTGTGACGTCACGTTATCAACTATTTAAACGTCTGTACAGCGTTAATGACTGAATAAAAGATATTGGTGTCCAGATTAATTTTCTTAGTTAGACCATTTTCTATCATTCTAGACCGTTTTCAAGACAAAATTCAACAAAACTTGTTTTGTATTTATCAGATTTTTCAAACGAATGGCGAAAGAAGTCCCTCAAAATAAATATGAGTTTTGACTCTGCCCACTGTCATATTTATATTTCATATCTATTTTTAAAAAATATGAAATATTTGACTGATATTAAGAGGATATTTTTTCGTTTGAGTGAAATATGGAAACCAGGTTTTCAACGACCAAGTTTTGATGTGACAGCAATCAATAGGTCAAAGTGCACTGAAGTTATTGAGTAGATACTGAAAATTCTATTGTAAGCAAATTACCTTGACCTTGCTCCCAGATATCTAAGTGGCAATCCAAAGCTGCCACTCAGCAAGTTCAGTGTCAAAAGGTCTAAGCAAACCCAAGTTATAACATGAAAACTAAATGCATTAACCTTGATCACAGACACCTGGGTAGCAATCCCAAGCTGCCTCTTGATATAAGCTACCCATTCATCAAGTTTGGTGTCAATAGGCCAAAGCAAACTCAAGTTATTGAGCAGAAACTGAATTTCTATTTTTAGTAACAGTGACCTTGACCTTGATCAAAGACACCTGGGCAGCAATCCCAAGCTGCCTCTTGATATAACCTATCCATACACCAAGTTTGGTGTCAATAGGCCAAAGCAATCTCAACTTATTGAGCGCAAATTTAAATATATATTTTTAGTAACAGTGACCTTGACCTAGATCACAGGCACCTGGGTAGCAATCCCAAGCTGCCTCTTGATATAAGCTATCCATACACCAAGTTTGGAGTCAATACGCCAAAGCAAACTAAAGTTATTGAGCGGAAACTGAATTTCTATTTTTAGTAACAGTGACCTTGACCTAGAACACAGACACCTGGGTAGCAATCCCAAGCTGCCTCTTGATATAACCTATCCATACACCAAGTTTGGTGTGAATAGGCCAAAGCAAACTCAAGTTATTGAGCGGAAACTGAATTTCTATTTTTAGTAACAGTGACCTTGACCTAGATCACAGACACCTGGGTAGCAATCCCAAGCTGCCTCTTGATATAAGCTATCCATACACCAAGTTTGGTGTGAATAGGCCAAAGCAAACTCAAGTTATTATGCGGAAACTGAATTTCTATTTTTAGTAACAGTGACCTTGACCTTGACCACAGACACCTGGGTAGCAATCCCAAGCTGCCTCTTGATATAACCTATCCATACACCAAGTTTGGTGTCAATAAGCCAAAGCAAACTCAAGTTATTGAGCGGAAACTGAATTTCTATTTTTAGTAACAGTGACCTTGACCTTGACCACAGACACCTGGGTAGCAATCCCAAGCTGCCTCTTGATATAACCTATCCATACACCAAGTTTGGTGTCAATAGGCCAAAGCAAACTCAAGTTATAGAGCGGAAACTGAATTTCTATTTTTAGTAACAGTGACCTTAACCTTGATCACAGACACCTGGGTAGCAATCCCAAGCTGCCTCTTGGTATAAGCTACTTACACACCAAGTTATGTGTCAATACGCCAAAGCAAACTCAAGTTATTGAGCGGAAACCAAAAGTTGACGCCCGCCCGCCGACTTCGGCATTACAATAACCCGGTTTTCGTTGAAAACCTGGTTAACAAACAGGAACACAATCATACATATCTTTCTAACACATTTTCAATGCCGTAAAATTTCTACAAGTAAGTTTGCTACTGCTATTGTTACAATAATTATAAGTTCTGCAGTAGAAGTAAGTTTTGTACTTTATCTTTAAACATCAATCAAAATGTTGTTGTAACAAAATTTGAACCTGCAGAAATATAAATAAACAATATAAAATGAACCAAGTAAACAAAGTACTACAAACTAATGCATTTAACCTTCTGTGAATCCTTCAAGTCAAAACAAGGGTTATCACCTCTTTTATTTACATTGCTAATTATATAGATAATTATCTTTAATTTATTCCTCTCAGCGTCTAATTGAATCCTATGAGAGCTGTCAAACCAATTAAAAGCAATGCAAATAAAAAAAAAACGTTTAAATTTTTATTACTTGTTATTTACTCAGCAAAAGGAAGTTAATTCCACTTATATGTTCAAAAGTCAATAAATGTCACCTTAGCAAATTTGCAAATCATGCCATGCAAGAAAAGTAGAGGATGAATACCACTTACAGAATTATCTGAGTTAACAATTTCAACATTATTTTTGAATGCTTGCTTATAAACATCAGATTTATGAGGAGGCTAGTCTTATGGATTTTTGTACAAAATATGGATCTAGTAAAACATCAAAATTATATATTTAGCAAAATTTATTGACAAAAAAAATAAAGATATGATGATTTATTTTATCCATCCCCCCTACCAATCTCCATGCTGACCTTTTCATACTGGAAACACTACTCATGTGTGAAGTTCACGTACACTGGTTCAATGAAATACTTTCAAATGAATTTTCTCTCTTATTTATTTCAGGCATCATTCAATCTGTTTGTAATTTTCTCTTATCATCAGACATTCAACCCTTTCTATCTCTTTGCACCAATAAAACATGTAGATATAAAGGTTACCACTTTTTCAACCCATGCTGTTTAATATACATACTGTATAATTACATGTAACACTTATTTTCTAAGTGAGTGAATGGGATCTTTTGATTAATACTATTATCAATTTGAACTCATCAAATACATTCCTTATAAAATACTTAAATAAAAGATTGGGAATTTTATCAACTGTATCACCAATTGAACTCTAAAGATTGAACTCCTTTTATTCATTATTTATAATAGAAAGCAGCTCCATTATAAACTAAATCTGTTTGCTTTATTATATACATTGGCCATGTTTAGTAACCAAGAACAATAATCTATTTTGAACAATCAGTAGAATTCCAGATTTTACATTCAAGTTCATAATCTTTTACAGAAACTCCCTTGCCAATTTGCACATTTCCTAATCTAAATATTGAATTTTGCAAATGCACGCCTGAAAAACTTTTATGCACTGACTAAGTAACTATATTTAGATTTATGTAGTATTTCAGTAATAACCAAAAGGCTGGTCAGACTAAACAAATGTTTCGGCAGACATGACTTTATACTAGTACCACAGACTTGAGCCGTTATTGATAAACAAATTTTTAACTTATTTCACATGAATTGTTTTAAAATAACTTCAACATTTACATATAATATTGATGTATACCATGTGACAGATGACCAATATCTGTCTCTTTTTGTCTTATACTAGTAACCAAGTTACATACATTTCTTGTATAATATGATTTCTTTATCACAGAATAAAAGAAATCTAATTTTAGGAAACAATGTAAAAATCCTGTACATAGAAAAATGACATTACCTAGTCAACTAAATTAGCCTTCCCCATTACATTAGTTATGTTACATGCTCCAGAGAGAGAAAAAAAAGAAGAGATATTTATATGCTTCACTGATGATGGGATAAAACTGATGCAGCTTCTACATTATCGGACCGATAATATTTGTCACTTCATAGAACATGGTGCAATATCGGTCAAACAATCTTGTATTGTTTGTTGAACAGTTTGTTCATTATGATAGCGGCAGTATCGCAAATGTTACAACAGCAGTTAAAATCATTGCAAGATATTAAGATGAAAAGGCATCATGGCCATTAGAAAGTTACTGTTACCTCATTAAACATAATGACATTGTGTCGTTGTTTATCTCCGTTAATAAATGGTGTGTGAAGAATAAAACAACATTTTCACTCTTTTTTATGTAACAGATTTCTACTTTCATGGTAAATCACTATATATTTCATACTTAAAGTTACCAAAATAACCTTAAATGGTGAGACTTGTTGTATTCTACTTGTATAACTTCATTGTTTACAACAACCCATCAAAATAGTTTTTCAACAGGCAATAATATCAGTGCACTTTTAACTCTTATTTACTTTACTTGATGAGATAAATATAATAAACTTTTCATCGATGGAAAGTTGATAAATTAGAAAGTTTTCTGCTATAGGCCATCAGTTATATTTAATCATCCATGGTAAGGAAAATAAATTGGTTAAAATTTAAAACCAATCCTTAGCAACAGATCAATAAAAATATATATTTATAAATAAAGTCACTGAACAGAACTTTTACAATTATATTACATAGAATCCAAAATAACTTTAATGTAATTAAATTATAAATTACAAAATTGGAAAACAATATCAGGGAAATAAATTTCAAGATTGTTTCACTCATATAAAATTCTTATCCCTCTTTTAAGAAATTTAAGACATGCATTATAGAAACAGTCATGAAGCAAATTGATTTCTAAGAAATAAAAGCACAAGGAAAGAACATTAAACTTTGTTGGTTTTTTTCATTTGTCTATTAAAATTCTGCATGGTCATTGACTCAGCTTGTTTATTAATTAATTTAGCATTATGTTACCATGTATTGATGATTATATACAGTCGAGACTGTCATATGTGACTTTCCAAGGGATCTTCAGAAAAAGGTCACATATGACAGGGAGTCTCTTAATACAGTCTCAAAGAAAATTAAACTTAAGTATCATCTGGCTGTCTATATACCATTGTGACTTAAAGATCCTTTATGTTTTGTGATTGATATTGTTACAGAGTGTATACAACACTTGCAAAAAAAATATATATGGATATAATTATGCAAATAAAACAACTTTCAAACATCAAAGAATATGTAAAATGTGTACTGAAAATATTTGTGCACATTATATTTAATCAATAAATTACATGCATTGATTACTTATTGGAAAATTTAACTTAGAATTCATAGAAAATAAAGTTCTTATTACCTCCCTTTAATGGCCTTTATTTATATTAAATGTTAAATTGGGTGATATCTTTATAAATAATGCTTATTTGAACTTACAATATTGACAAATCTTAATTTGAGCATCATATTTATGAAATAAAACCATGAAAAAGTGTGTTACAGGATCTTTCTACATATCCATATCCAAAGCTTTTTCTGGTTCAGTATGAATATTTTTACCGTATTAATCATGCAGTCATAGAAAGGTAAATAAAAAAATATGCTGCCTAAAAGATCTTCCGTGGGCACTCTATAATTAAAAAAAATCTAACACAAGTCTTAACCAGTTTACTCAGGACATAATGTACATTACACACACATCGATTGCGTCA
Source organism: Ruditapes philippinarum (assembly GCF_026571515.1). Lineage (NCBI taxonomy): Eukaryota > Metazoa > Mollusca > Bivalvia > Venerida > Veneridae > Ruditapes > Ruditapes philippinarum. The sequence goes on from NW_026860254.1 coordinate 188,165, forward strand.
TGCTTCCCATAAACAGACGCTACGTCACTTGATACCTGCATTTATACATGTCAACTGTGTAATTGAGATAAAGGTGTGTAGACTTTGTTTGCTACTGGATTAAAATAGGACTTAATTATTTTGGCCCTCTGGGTGTTATAATAGGTATTATTTATCTGATTTAACGGACAATCAAAAGGTGTGAAAGTCGTTTAAATCAGACCAAACATTGCATTGGGACCTGACAATTAGGGTCGCTTGTCACATATGACAGGGAGTCGTTTAATTCAGACCATTTATATAGGAAAATACGTTGGGAGTACTGAAACAAGGTCGGATAAGACAGGGAGTCGTTTAAATCAGGGGGTCGCTAAGGCAGTCTCGACTGTATAACCAGTCATTGGAAATTCCTTTGTTTTTTTTTTGGTTATTTTGTTCAAGGAAAATTAATAAGTGTTTTTTTTTCTTCTCTCTCTATCCAATTCTTCATCTTTTAGTAATAATGACATTTATTATTTAAACTTTAGATAAAGTCTGGTTTCTTCTATCTATCCTTGTAAGTAATATATAAGCTTTAACTGTATTAAAATGTTCAAAGAAAATGAATGGTTTGAACTGTTATACCAAGTTACATGCTATCATGCCTACATTACACTGACTCTTGTCTTTGGAAATTTTCATCTCACAAATTTTTGGCAATGAATATTATAATATGACCCCCCCCCCATTTCACTTAAGATAAAATTGAACAACTCTGGTTGTATGAAATTATTTCAATTTTTTAAGAGCCTACCAAATTAAGTTTGTGTTAAACATCAGCATGATTTTATAATTAAAACATTTTTTGTATCAGTAAGACAAAAGGGTGTTTCTATGCATTGCACACAGGCAGATCTTCACAGCAAGACCTTTACACCCATTGATTATTAATTTATAAATTCTTTGGATAGTTTGGAAGATGATTTTCAAAATTTTAATAACCTGTCAAAAATATGCAAGCTGGTTTGTTGCAAAGAAAATTATAATATACTGATTTACAACAGTTCCCAGGGAATGTTAAGCAACTCAGGAACAGTTAGAACATTATAATTTAACCCTTATTATTACACAATTAATAACCTTTTTCATGTAAACAGACTTGCACTGCATGCTTTAAAAGAACTCCATTTAAAAGGCCCAAAAGCCTTAAAACCACAAACATAGATCAGCTTCGGATCTTAAAACAGAAATATATGCCAAAAGATAATTTAGAAATATAACAAGAAATAAATTGAAAATTGTTTTTTTTGTAATATCCTTAACCTACTTTAAGTGAAAAGTGTTGAAATTTGGGTAATTTTTCACAATTGGAATAATTATTCTGGAAAAACAGAATGCACAAATGATCTGTAATTTTGCACCCAAGTAATAGTTCTAGACCTACATCAAATGAAACATTAGTTTAAGGAAATTATTGCTACTCCTGTCATGACAAAAAACCTCTGTGACATTCTGTAAATGTCCGAATGTTTAAGTAAGCTAGTTTGCTATTAAAAATTCAAAAATGAAGCAGAAAAGAGACAACCTTAGCATTGTACAAGGTGATATAGTTACTATGCTAATTTAATATCAAAACCATCACTAATTTTAGGGGAAATATTCAAATATGTACTGAGTAAATAACAAACAATGCAGACCATGATCAGACATCACAGATGTGCCAACTGATCTTGGTCTACAGTGGTTGCATTGGTAGAATCTGCTGCCTTCAGTAGGGCAAGTGTTAGAAATATTACAAGAGTATATAAGTAAGATATTAATGAAAGAAAATAAGGTAATTAAGTGGAAACATTTAAACAAAGTCATTCAAGTTTTAATACACTGATGTATCACAGATGCACTTGTTTCTCTATGCATTAAATGATCTAAATATAACTTTTGCAATAAAAAGAAATATATTTATAGCTTAACAAAAGAACCAAAAGTTACTTAGTTGCATAAAGTGTCATTTTGCTAATAAAACATGCAACAATAAATTGATCATAAAATAAAATTCATACAAAGACATGTGGTACCATTAAATATACTTGTATTCCTATCAGATTGTGGAATATCCTGGAATAGTTATACTTCAAACAGTTTTTATTGCAGTATAAAAGATGAGCAATAAGTTCACCACCAACTGGGATAGCAATATTGTAGTGATAATATTCCTTGGACAACACCATGTGTTGCTTTTTTATTTCATTAAATAGTAAAATTACATAATAATAGAAATGATGTATTTTGTAATCTCTAGAGGACAAAAATGAACAACTCAATCCTTTAGAATAAATGATATTTTTTGCTTCTTTAATCATTATGAAAAGATAAAAGGATAGAAAGTTTCTAATAATGGAAATAGATTCAGAGAAGATATTTTAAAATTTCATTAATTAGAAATGTATTTCTGCTGTAAGAAAATACCCTTCCCCATTCTTTTTTTAAAAACACCTCTAAGACGTATATTTGAATCAATTATAAACTTTTAATATGATTTATCACATAAATAAATAAGAAAGAAAGATCAAAAGAAAGATACTGAAGCAGGTGTTATATTGACATGATACTGAAGCAGGTGTTATATTGACATGACACTGAAACAGGTGTTATATTGACATGATACTGACGCAGGTGTTATATTGACATGATACTGAAGCAGGTGTTATATTGACATGATCCTGAAGCAGGTGTTATATTGACATGATATTGAACAGGTGTTATATTGATATGATACTGAATCAGGTGTTATATTAAAATGATACTGAAACAGGTGTTATATTAACATGATACTGAATCAGGTGTTATATTTACATGATATTGAAGCATGTGTTATATTAACATGATACTGAATCAGGTGTTATATTTACATGATACTGAAGCAGGTGTTATATTAACATGATACTGAAACAGGTGTTATATTAACATGATACTGAATCAGGTGTTATATTTACATGATATTGAAGCAGGTGTTATATTTACATGATATTGAAGCATGTGTTATATTGACATGATACTGAAACAGGTGTTATATTGACATGATACTGAAGCAGGTGTTATATTAACATGAAACTGAAACAGGTGTTATATTAACATGATACTGAAACAGGTGTTATGATACCAATACATGATAATTAGGTGTGTGTTATATTGACATGAATTTAAATATGTGTTGTATTGACATGGCACTGGTGTGTTATAGTGACATGATACTGAAGCAGGTGTTATATTGACATGATATTGAAGCATGTGTTATATTAACATGATACTGGTGAATAATATTTACATTATACTGTAGTGTGTAATATTGACATGACACTTGTGTGTTATATTAACATGATACTGAAGTATTTAAACAGAATGACATAATATTGCATTGTGTGTAATATAAACAGATTACAAAAGTGACAAAAACATGTCTAAGACAATTTCCACAAACATAAAGGTGTATAGATGTAATAAAAAGCCGACAACATGAGAGGAATCCTGATTAATTGTGTCAACAGAAATACGTGCCAATTTCTAGCAACAATAAAACCCATCTTGTGAATAACTGACAATTAACGTAACAGTTTTCCTGTTGTCTTTCTACATAACAATTGCTTATGATAATGGTAAGCACATCCAGACAGGAATAATTTATGCCAATTTCCTCATGAAGTTTTTATGTATTAATTACAAAATACAAAGAGATAATTGGGAATACTTCAGGAATTAGTCTTATGCTATTTTCCCCATCACTTAATTAAAACATCAAAATATATTTAGAGCTTTAAAATAAATTTTTACAAACAAACAAAACATTAAAAAATAATCTGTAATGGTAATTAGACAAAATAGATGAAACTATAAGAAATAACCAGAAAAAAAATACAAAAAGGTTTTTAAAAAGTGCCATATAATGTTGGTTATTAACATCATAATTTAGAAAGAAAATGGAATAAAAGTTAATAAAAGATAATTAAAATACAAAAGGACAGAAAACATTCCATAAATAGAAACATAACAAAATGTTAATGATGATGATCATTATAGATTAACAAAGTATGAAAAAGAAACACCCACAGTTAAAATAAACACTTAACAGAGTGTTTTTGAGTTTGTGTTGCAACTCCCATTCTATTCAAGCAAAAGACTATAATTTTATTCATTACATGAAATCAGACCCTAGTTGAAACCCGTATATTTATAATATATAATAATCATCATGAATTAATCAGAAGAATTATGAATTAATTGTTTTTATTTCTTCTATAATGAACTTTTATTTCCATTATATTATACATTAATAAATAGCAACACTGTATTAATTTTTCTATGTACAGGTTTGATTAATTATGTTATGGCAGATTCCATATGTCTGAAATTCCTTCCAACAGTGTTTTATACATCATAAAAAAACTTATATATCTTCCAAACAATTTTCATAACAAAAATCTCTCCAAAACTTACAGATCATCAGTAGTTACAAATAATTCAATGAACATAAATGTCCTTTGAATATCGTAATTAAGCTTTATTTTTTATCTTATAGCTAGCAAAGTATTACTAATTTTTATCTACTGCTAAATAGTGAAATTTTGTAATGTTATAATTATGTACTGCTATAAATAGTGAAATATCTTATTTGTTTATTACTAAGATATATTCCATATCACTCACTGCTGATTCACACATTGAAAACTTCATCAAAATGTTTTGGCTTATTTCGTGACATATAATAATTGTATTTTACACATATATGTTTCTTCCTGCTATATACACATGTAAAAGTACATTATACTAACTTTCTTACTTGCTTTAAGTTATAATATAATTATGAGACCTTGAGAGAGATTTTCTAGTAACAGGCAGCCACAAAAACTAGCACTGAAATATATTGTTTATAACTGAAAAAAGTAAATAACCTTTAAACATTTTTTCTGACAGAAACAGTTCTCAGATAAATATGCCTATCTAACACTTCAGTACATTGTTGATTATATGTTTTATTATTTATTTCAGGTTACTGGCCATTTGACTACATTGTATGTGACATTTACGTGACAAGTGATGTTCTAATGTGTACATCATCTATACTTCATCTATGCACAATATCTGTGGAGCGCTATCTTGCCATCAGCTCACCTCTCTCTGTTAGAAATAAGTCAAAAGGTGTTGTTCTTACAAAAATTGTTCTAGTTTGGATACTGTCATTAATGATAACTAGCCCGATCACAATTCTTGGGTTCATAGATCATAGAAATGTTTTGAACGATAATCAATGTGCATTAACCAATCCAGACTTTATTATATACGGATCAATTGGAGCTTTTTTCATTCCTCTATCAATAATGGTAACAACCTATGGTCTTACAATACGCTTGTTACGTAAACAAGCTTCTATGTGTGGGCAGGGTCGCAATAATGAAGGGCAACCCATGATTCGCCGCTCAACTAGCAGAAAACCAATCAAATTTAGACAAAGAGTGAAGTTTGAACCAAGACGGACCAAAAGTTGTCCGCATAAAAAGTGTAATTATCCGGAATATTGTAATCGTACAAGGAGTGTAAAATCTGTAGGCAACAGTATAGAAAAAAATCTACCGGAAATACAAATAAGTCCTCCTCCTTCACCTTTATACGCCAAACATAATGAACCAGAATTTGACACAATTATTGAAGAAAATCATAATGGTTTAAACTGGCGGAAAGGAAGTATTACCAGCACAACTTGCAGTACAATCAGTGGGGATTCTCCGAAAAGACTTAAAAGTTTAGTCAATAAACATCAAAGTGCCCTAAAAGCTGCAAGTATTCTTTTAATGAGAAAAGACAGAGACAAGGACAGCAACTCCTGCGACAGATCTCCGCGTCATGAACAAGATGATGTCAACACTGAACAGCGTGCATCAAAAGTTCTTGGAGTAGTTTTTGCAATATTTGTGATACTGTGGGCGCCGTTTTTTGTTGCCAACATAATGACAGTTTTATGTAAGGAATGTGAATTTCAACCTTTACTTTTTACAGCTTTTGTGTGGCTAGGATATGTTTCTAGTACCCTTAACCCAATAATTTACACTATGTTTAATAAAACGTTCAAAATGACTTTCATAAAGTTGTTAAAGTGCCAATACAAGACAATACAGAAATCACTGCGAGTACGATGGCACAGTAGAAATGGGTACCAATCCACATTTAGGACACATTCTTACTATATGGCTGACAGTAAAGCAGAGTCCCAGCTCTAATCAAAGGGAACCAAATCATTCATGGGCATTTGCAGTCTGTTAGGGATCAATGTAACACTGAAGTAACTAATAAACATACAGTTTGCATACAGTTAGGACAGTGTAGCATTGAACCCTCTCTGAAGTCAGACTCAATTATTTCTGTCATAAATCATAACAGTACTTCTCTATATGTATTATCATTTATCATTAATATTACAACTTTTCTTCATTTTTCTTATGCTACAAAACATGTATATGAATATCTTAATGCTTCTAGTGAAATAATAAAAGGTACATAAAATGTAATATTTTTCCTTACAAAACGTTGTCAAGGAAACAGAGATGGTGCTAGCATCATTTAACTTGATAAAGAAGGTCAGTGAAAATTTAAACCAATGTTGTTTGTATTAATCATGTGCAATATCATCAAATTATTACAAGAACAAAACATTAAACTGGTGTCTTTCATTTAATTTTATAAAGGTTATAAGGTTTTTATCATCATTAAATATTTAATATTTTCATTTATTTTGATATTTATTGGGAGATTATAGTTTTAAAACATAGCAATCATAAATATATTACAGATATAATATATACCTTAAGGTAGTCTCAAATAGCTTATATTTCACATAGGTTATGTGATCAAATCATATAAGATTAATAACTGATTGACATGGAATAATTTACAATCATAGGTCATGTTACATAATCATTTCACATGGGTAATGTGAGAATATTATCAAGGTCAAAAGTCAAACAGTCATGTGAAATAGTTATGAGGGTCACAAAAGGCCAGGGGAAAAGTTAAAAAGCACAATATAGCTAGATCACTCCATTAGCCAGGGCAAAATTTTATTTAACAGGATAGTAACATCAAAGTTAACTGCTAAAATCTTGAATCAATCTTGATTTCCTATACTAATGTTGCTTTTCAAAGAATCATTATACTACCTATATGAGAAACACTAAAACAAAGTCTAAAACTATTTTTATCAGTATATTTCTATCACATATTTCTTGTATACCCACACATCCATGGTTGGCTATAGCAAACTCTTGTCTCCATTTCTAATGCTATCATTTAAATCTACAACTAGATAATAGATCATTTCAGTCAAGTATTTAAATTGACCTTAAAGATAAACTTGCAATGTTTAATTAGCCTTGAAGATAAACATAAAACATATAAATGGATATGCACAATGTTACCTTAACATAATTATTATCTCTCACTTGGCACTGCTATTTAGACCTTTACACTCAGGAGCAAAATGTGTTTTTTTTCTGCCCTAGAAATTTTTTTGTACTTAAATTTACAAAACCTTTTTACAATGAGCCTGACACTGTTGCTTCACTGACAACCACTCAAACTAATATATTTATATCGATTGTTACAACAGGTAGAAATATTTTATGTATTTTATTAATGGTGATTTATTAATGGTATTTTTTATATGTCAAGAATTACAATTTTGTATATAATGATATCAGAGAAATTATTAATTGTTTTCATGACAGAGGTGCAATCTGATATCACCAAGTGTTTGTTACCCTAACAACACCATCTCTAATCTTTCCACAACAAATTCTGAACAATGTTAAATGATTATTACCTTTGTCTCTCCTTACTTATAAATAAATATCTTTTGACAGGTTATTTATTTTTCAAGCATTGTTATGGCTCATCACACAATGTTATAACTTATTCTTTAAGTATATTATGCTACAACTGTTGCTTGGAAACTTACAGCTCAAATAGACCAACAATTGCCATCTGTATAAATATCAGACTGGTTATTTGGTTATTTCTTTTTGCTCACAAATGGTAAACTGAAACACAGTCTTATGTTATCATTTATATAATAAATACCAGTTAGACATAATAATTTATATCTTAGAACCAGTCAGACATGATCATTTATATCAATAGTTCTGCAAAAAGTTAATAAATTGATCTGATAAGAATGAACATACACAGTGGAATTTGAAAGATACAGACTCTTGGTATTTGGTACTAAACAGTAGTGACTGTTAAGAAAGATGAATCATCATGGGATTCTTGATCAAAAGTCTGCACTCGTCTTTAAGGACTCTTTCTTGATCCCAAACTTGTGTAAAGGTTATAAAATCTGATTAACCATAAATATAGAATAGGGTTGGAACACATAATGTACACCAGGTTCATCTGAAAACCAGAAAGATATAGAAAGGTATTATACACACACCTTAATATGAATTCACAAATATAAGATTAATATTTTGAATGACCCAATAGCGTGAGTACAATCTTAAAGTTAAGAATTATATTATATTTAATTACTATTATTATATTATATATTTTTTTCTTAAACGAATGATCATGAAAACAAAGTTCAACAAGTTTTCATAATGACATTAGAAAAAAGTATCACAAATATTCATGATAAAACAAGGTAAAAAATTTGAAATATTTATCATAGAAGCCTCTGTCAATCTGTATGCAGGGTTTGATCAGTTTATCATAGGACCATTTCAATGTATCATTAAAAACATATTATAGTGAGATATTCCAGTCATTACAATAACAATACACTTCAGAAATCATCAATAAATACTTAAACCCCCCTAGGAACTGGGACTCCATTATACCCTCGACTCCATTATCCAGTTGTAAACAGATTTTCAGCTATTTTTTTCCCAAACCATAGAAAACATATTGATACATCAATCAACACTTTAAGATATTCTTAATTGATATCCAATTATTATTTTTTCTGTATCTACATTAATATAAATCTTAAGGTTTATAAAACAACTGGTCTAAGGAACAGTCTTACATCACATGACAGTGTGATCACAACACTGTTTCTTGTTAACTGCTGCAAAATAGTTTAGAATTTTGTTTAGAATTCCATGCATTTTAAAACATTAAAATGATGTTGAACCAAATCATAAACACTATTATCATGTATTATGGAGGATTATTAAAAACATCACTTGTCTGCAGGCTATCAATCAATGTTGCTGCCAAAACAAAGCATTCAATAAATATCCTCACCTGAGGTAACAATTCAAATTTCAAAAGTTCATTTGTTCTTACATTATTTTTTTGTTGTTCTACTTGTGACTTATTTTTATTTTGACATTTAAAGTTAGATCAGTGTAAACTGCCCTGAGTTTATGACCACTGACATTATGACCATTGACAATTCAGTGTCATGACCATCTTATGTATTGAATATGAAATATTAATGTGACTAGTAAATTATAATTGCCAATGCAAAATATCCAGTATTAGATAAGGCACATTTATAACTTAACATCTTTATGTATTTTTTCTTGTTTTAAATAAGTTTTACAAGAGCAGTTCAATTATAATAACATATACTGAAGTTGGATCATTCATGTGTACATCTAAATTATTTCTCTTAAAGGGACTCTACTTAGGACAGGAAATAATATTTTTCAAGATTTACATGTATATACCATTTGAGGAAGGTCTAGACCAATAACTTTTGTGATTTCCTATGTCATTTTTAAAAAAAACTAGAACTATCGCTGAATGCGATTCATACCCCCACCAATGTCCTTGACAGAAGACCACTTGGAAAGGTGGTTAAGGGAATAACTTATGTAGCACAAATGCATAAAAAGAAATTATCTCTGGTGAAAAAAAAGACTAATTGTACAGGTAATAGTATAAATATGTATTATAAAATCATGTTCGAAACAGTTACAAATAACCTTTCATTTTCCCAATGTATTAAACATTTTATTTATAAGTCAATTTTTGACCTTCAAGTGTGGCCTTGACCTTAATCTGGCACAAGGGTAAGATGGGTTTTGCACATCACCCAGTTTGGTTGAACATTTGAGTAAAGACAAAAGTTTGAAGAAAATCCTTCCAATAGTATAGAATTTATAGAGTAGACACAATATATTGTCTAGTATTGGTTGTATGTAAATTTGAAGACTTAAAAAGGGGCATAACTTTGTCAAAATGCAATACAGAGTAATGAAACTTGACCTGCATATCTTATTTGCCACACCTCATATATCTTTTAAGTTTCAAGCAAATGCCTGCGCTAGTTTCAGAATTATTCAAGTACATGTTAAAATTTAAGAACATTTTCTAAGTCAATTTTCGACTTTCAAGTGTGACCTTGACCTTTAGCCGGCACAAAGGTGACATGGATTCTGCACATAACCTTGTTGAGGTGAAAATTTGAGTAAAGTTTGAAGAAAATTCTTTCATTAGTATAGGATTTATAGAGCGGACACAACATAATAAAATTGTCTAATATTTGATTGTATGTAAATTTGAAGACTTAAAAAGGGGCATAACTTTGGTAAAATGCAATACAGAGTTATGAAACTTGAACGAACAGCATATCGGAATTGTGACCCTTCAAAAATATTTTAAGTTTCAAGCAAATACCTTTTCTACATTTAGAAATATTCAAATAAATGTTAAAATTTAAGAATATTTTCTAAGTCAATTTTTGACCTTAAAGTGTGACCTTGACCTTAAGCCAGCAAAAGAGTGACATAAGTTCTGCACATCCCCTGGTTGAGATGAACATTTGAGCCAAGATTGAAGAAAATCTTTCAATTAGTGTAGGACTTACAGAGCGGACATGACATACTGTGTAATATTAGATTGTTTGATATTTGACCTTCAATTGTGACCTTGACCTTGAGCTGACACATGGGCAACATGGGTTCTGCACATCCCCTTGTTGAGGTGAATATTTGAGCCAAGTTTGAAGAAAATCTTTCAAGTAGTGTAGGACTTACAGAGCGGACACAACATACTGTGTAATATTTGATTGTTTGATATTTGACCTTCAATTGTGACCTTGACCTTGAGCTGGCACATGGGCGACATGGGTTCTGCACATCCCCTGGTTGAGGTGAACATTTGAGCCAAGTTTGAAGAAAATCTTTCAAGTAGTGTAGGACTTACAGAGCGGACACGATATACTGTGTAATATTTGATAGTGTTTGATATTTGACCTTCAATTGTGACCTTGACCTTGAACTGACACATGGGCAATATGGGTTCTGCACATCCCCTTGTTGAGGTGAACATTTGAGCCAAGTTTGAAGAAAATCCTTCAATTGGTATAGGAGTTATAGAGCGGACACAAAAGTGGAGACGGACCGACCGACCGACGGACGGACCGACCGACGCGACATAGCGAATCCATTATAGCCCCCCCCACATTTTGTGGTGGGGGTATAATAATTGTTTTTTTTAATGTGATTAGATAGATACTAATATATTTCTTTCCCAAGGGAGAGCATTAAACTTTTAACTCAAAGCGGGCTTAGAATCAAATAAAATATAATTGTCAATTTAATTAGGAGTATATATCTTTTAGATCTTCCATGCATCTTGTTATTTTTAACTCCTATGTAAAAAAAATTCAAATTTTATGTTTAAAGGCTTTTGTACCTCAGTGGAGATCCTTTAATTACTGAAGTCATATTTGCCTTGTCAATTAAATATTGCAGTTTTTCTTTTAATATTTTGACCACATTAAGGTCTTTTCCCAAGCATAGCCAAAAAACATACTTTGATAATTTTTTATTTTCATTACAGTAACATTTGTTAGAAATAAATTGAAAGTGACTATACATTTTAGCATTTTTTGCAGCAGTTAATTAATATGGTATATTGTTATAATTTATGTGTTCATGTGCAACTTATTTGTGTTTTTATGCCTTAACAATATTTCTACATATTTTACCATTTTGTAAATATATTGTATAAATCATGAAAATGCAATAAACTATAAAAAAAGTTGTTTTATTACTTCATTGAATCAGTATTCCATTAATAAACACTATGATTTACAGAGATATGTTTTCTGGCAAAGAGATTTGCATTTTTTCTTAAAACAGTGATCATCATGTATAACCAGTGAGCATAAAGAACAGTAAAAATTATGTTATTGAAGCTATATATATTGGTTAATATAAAGCATCAGTCAATTGTAATCATAGCCCTTCCATCACAGGGGAATAGTTTGGACTTCTGAATTGACACTGCAGTCAGTGCTGGGACAGACTGACAGTAAAGGCTCAGCCAACTTAGCTCAGTAAGAAGAGCATTGACAAGGCAGCTCAGGTTTGATCCTCAATAAATTAGTAAGTTGGTCACCTGTAGAGAAATTGGTAAATACTGATAAGTTATTCAAGAAAACTGGTTAAGTGGATCAAAAGCAGAGGTATGGCCAAAAAATATCCAATTGAAATCTATAAAAAACAACAACAAAAAAAAAACAAGAAAAACAAACAATGCAAACACAAACCAATCACTAAACTCTGATGTGCCTTTTTTATTTATCTTGCCCTGACTGTAACTGTTCTGGCAGTGTGTATCTACAGTTACAATGATATGAATTATCACTTTTTAAATGTTATTCTTGGCTAAATAATTTTCTAAAGAACCCTTCCATAGTTAAATTTGGTTTTACAGGAATGTGATAAAAATCATTTTTTCCAAAAAGGACCAACCCTGCTATGATTTTAGAACTTGAGAGATTTCTGAAATATCAAAATACTCAATATGTTACCAACAGTTAAGGTGTGGTCAGACTGCACAAATGTACAGGGCTTGGGCTGAATTCTGGTGGCAAAAGTAAGCTACTTTCATCTGATGCATTCTGTAACTTATGTTAATTTACCATACATGTGTATAATATATCATAACAAATATATTCTTTTTATAAACTCTTGCTAAAGTTTAACCTGTAGTCAGGATACAGGACTTCTCAAGGTCATGAAATGATATAAATGACTATTAACACTATAAAAGAACTTTTATTTCTCATCTTATCAGTTTTATGAACATTTTATCAGCAATTCCTCATCAATATACCATGGTTAAATGATAATCAGACATTTTTTCTGGCACTTCAATCACTATGGTTCAACTCATATCACTTATAAAACAATCAATGTATAAAATTCCAAGTGGCTTGAAAAACCTGCCAGACTTTCAAATGAACCAGAATCTCCAAGAGAAATAAAGTTACAGAAAAATATCAATTTGCAAACTTTATTGAATTAATTTTTGGACAGTTGATTGTGGGCTTTAGGTATATAATAGGTATATAATATCACAACTGAAAGTCAAGTCAATCTCCCTACTAGTAAAGTGTTATTAGTTAAATGCAATTCCAAATGAATTATGTTTCAAATGATTTACATCGAGAGGTTAGCGATTTGTCTCTCTGATAAACAATTCTGATAAATTGTTTTTAAACAAGAGGGCCATAATGGCCCTGAGTCGCTCACCAGAAACAACTGATTTTCAGTGTTGAAAAGTCAATATATTCTAATATTAAATTTGAGCATAAAATATGTTTAAACAATAATTTGAAGAAATGCCATGACCTGGGGCATTTAAGCTTTAGCTTAAACGGGGCTAATCAAATTAATATGAGCAAACTTGATAAAAGACAACCTAAGAATGCTACAATACCTATCAATTATTTCAGTAGCAAACTTGATAAAACAGTACCCAAGAATGCTACATACAGAGTTTGGTGATCATCCTTCCATTAGTTCTGTAGAAGATGTTTAAAGGTTTTTCTATTTTTAGCCCTAGAGACATCTAAAAGGGGCCAATCAAATTAATATGAGCAAACTTGATAAAAGACTACCCAAGAATGCTACAGACAAAGTTTGGTGAGCATCCATCAATTAGTTCTGTAGAAGAAGATGTTTAAAGGTTTTTCTATTTTTAGCTCTGCTGACCCCTAAAAGGGGCCAATTGGAATGACATGAGCAAATTCAAGTGTGACTGTCACAAGGATGCTACAGACCAAATTTGAAGTAAATCTGCTTAGTAGTTTCAGAGAAGAAGACGATTGTTGACGCATGACGATGGATGCCGGAGCATCCCCCTTTGATACTAATAGCTCACCCTGTGCCTTCAGCTATGGTGAGCTAAAAAGACAGACAAAGTTTGGTGATCATCCATCAATTAGTTCTGTAGAAGAAGATGTTTAAAGGTTTTTCTTTTTTTAGCTCTGCTGACCCCTAAAAGGGGCCAATTGGAATGACATGAGCAAATTCAAGTGTGACTGTCACAAGGATGCTACAGACCAAATTTGAAGTAAATCTGCTTAATAGTTTTAGAGAAGAAGACGATTGTTGACGCATGACGACGAACGACGGAGCATCCCCCTTTGATACCACAACAACAACACATGCTGCAGGGATCATAATAGCCATTATGAAAAAACTTTTTCTTGAAACAGACAAGCTCAAAATGTATTTATATAATCATTTCTCCCTATTTCAAAAGGAACTTTTAAACTATCTTTTATAAAAAAATTGTAACTGCAAGGGACAAACCCCCCTTTTACAAAAAATTTCAAAACTAAAATCCCCTTTAGTGGGGGGTTTTTGTTCCCTACCCACGGGTTTTAAATCAGTAGCATTTTTCTCAGTGGGGCCCTTTTTGGCACAAGCTTGTTTTTATACACTGGGTATTATTGTTTCCGCCCCAAAAGTGCGAGCCCCTTAGGGAAAAAAATTTTGATTTTGTAAAAGGGGTACAGAAACTTCTCTGGCCTTTTCTTTGGGCTTTAAACCCGATCTTCTTTTGGTTTTTTGGGGTTTGGTTTAAATCAAAAATAAAATTTTCCCCAACAAGGGAAATAGCAAACGGGAAAATTTTTTCGAAATGCAAACATATTAAAATAAAATTACCCTTACCCCAATAAAATTAATCGCACTCTTCGGGGTTTTTCTTATTAATCATTTTGTAGTACACACAGTGGGTGATTGTGTATTGCTGTACCTATAAATAGAATGATGGCCTTAACATTGTGAAAGTCAGAAAATCTATTTATAGAACTAGTTTTAGTTATGGTTATAAATAACGAACTGGAGAATTTTGCAGGCAATGAAATATGAAAAATGAAACATATTCAAACAGCTAATTGCACTTTTGATATTTATAGACCTGTATCTTTTGGATATTATCATTAATATTGATAGAATTTCAAGTTCCTATGAAAAAAATAAAATATTCTTATCTCTAGCATGCCTACCAAAGTTCATGATGAACAATGTCTTTCATCCGCCCATTCATAAATGTTATGCAATTCTGGTAAAAACTAATTAACCATTGAAAAGTTTATAAGAATATCTGGTCATCATATGTCTACTAGTTCATCTTCACTTGCTGCATTTCTTGCATGGACACCCTTTGATGCTTTGCATCAATGCTTTTCTTGTGTGTCAATATCCTTTAATGAACTTTATTTGTGGAAGCATTACTTTCATGACCTTGCACTGAGATTATGTGAAAACATAATTATTGTAACAAGGTATACAAAGATTGGCATCTTTTAGCAGCACATCATGTCATATTTTATAAAGATGTAGTAGAATTATGGAGATTTCCACATGCACAGGTAAAACAGTCACTTTGAATGTTTAAAACCTCAGTACACAATGTATCACATAATTATATGAAACAACACAAAATATTCTGTCTCAAATGTAAAACCAACAGCACACTAGATGTGTTCCTCCTCTTCATATAACTTTTTTAAAGATTGGGTCTTTTTTGAAGAAAATCAAAAAAATTTACCTCTTTGGCTTTTCACTAAAAGTATCTCCGGGTTAACACACCCAAAATAATTGATGGTCCCTTGTCGGGGTTTAATACTTTCTACCCTTTAAAAATTAAACATTACATATTTGAAAAAAGCTTTCTACACTGAGAAAAGACAAAAAAATTTTTTTTTTATTTTTTAAACCAAATTTTAAGGGGAAAACTGAGCTCTTTACTCCAAACCCCAAAGGGGAAATTTTTTTTCCAAAAGTCTGATAAACTATTATACAACTAGGCCCGGCACTGACAAAAAATATTATACTAGGCCCGGCAAACTGATAAGACCCATAAAAAAAATAGGCCCGTCTGACAAGACTAAACATCCTAGGCCCGGCATCTGACAAAACTATCAACTAGGCCGGGCTCTGACAATATTTAACATAGGCCCGGCATCTGACAAATTTTTAAAATAAGGGCAGGAGTCTTTATAAAACTATTTTTACTAAGGGCCCGGGGCTGAAAAACTTTTTTATTTTGGGCAGGAGTCTGAAAAACTTTTTACTAATAAGGCCCGGCAAACTGACAAGCTATTATACTACGGGCCCGGAAATCTGAAAAAGATATAATACTACCCGGCTTGACAAACTTAAATTTTAATGCCCAGGGCTCTCAAATGTTATAATAATAGGCCAGGCAATTTTGACCAAAATATTTTAAATAGGGCCCGGGCCCGAAAAAAACTTTTTATTAAATAGGGGCCCGGCTCTGACAAAAAATATTTTTACTAGGCCAAAGGAAATTGGGAAAAGGTGTTATACTACTAGGCCCGGCATCTGACAAGACTATCATACTGCCCGGGATTTTCGCTATCATACTAGGCAGGACTTTGACAAAATTTTTTACTTTCTAGGCCCGGGGGTCTAAAACTATAAACTTTGGCCCCGGCTCTAAAAAGGCTAAAATTTTCTAAAAGGCCCGGCATCTGACAAGAAAATATTATATACTAGGGCCCGGGTTTTGACAAAACTATAATTTCTAGGCCAAAGGGCTTGATTTAAACTATTTTACTAGGGCCCGGAAATCCCGAAAAACTGTTATACTACTAAAGGCCCGGGACTGACAAAAACTAATTTTTAAATACTAGGCCAGGAGTTGAAAAACTAAATATTTGGGCCCGGACTTTGACAAGAGTTTCTCCTTTGGGGCCCGGCATCCCGACAAAACTATTATTACTAGGGCAGGGGGTTTTGATTAAAACTATTTTTACAACTGGGGGGGCTTTAACAAGAAATATAATAAAGGGCCCGGGCTTGACAAGGACTATTATATAAATAGGCCCGGGATCTGACAAAATATTAACTATTTTAGGGGTTCCCATAAGATTTTTTTTACTTTTAGGCCCGGGAAACTGACAAAAATTTTTTTATACTAGGCCGGAGTCTATAGATATCATACTGGGCAGGTTGATAAAAACTATTATACTAGGGCCCGGAGTTGACAAGCCTATTTTAACTACTAGGGCCAAAGGGGTTTGAAAAACCCATTTAAATTCTAGGGCCCGGAGTCCGGAAAAAAAGACTAATTAAAAACTATAGGGCCAAAGGGGTTTTACAAAACCTTTTTACTTCCCAGGGCCCGGGTCTAAAAATGGGGTATTTATTTAAAATTTTAATATAAACTCTTTTTAATTAAACAATGCTGTTTTTTTTAAAAATCAAATATGATTTTTCCCCTTAAAATTAAAAGGGGAAAATTAAGGGTAAATAACCCCTAAAATTATGCTCAGTCTAATTCTCACTGGGGAAAACATCATTTTTAAAAAAAGGAAAATTACTTTCTTCCCAAAAAGACTAAGAAGATTAAAAAATTTGAAAAAAAATCTTAGTTTAAAAATCAAATTAAAATTTTAAAACCTAAATACATAAAAATTTACCATTATTTAAATTTTAAAAAAACAAAAAAATGTTTTCCCCAAATCATAAAAATTTTTATTTCTTTTTTTATTTTCCCCTTAATAAAAACCCCTAGATTTAATTTAAAAGACCTTTTTAGCTTTAAAATTCATGAAATAAAAATCCCTTTAAAAAACATTTGGAAATTTTAAAAAAACATTAATTAACCTTTTTTCCATAAAACAAGGGTTTTGTTCTTTTGAACAAGACTAAATTTTAATACATCTTTTAAAGTGAAATTTTTTTACAAAAAGGGCATATGGGAGACTAAAAAGGACTTTTAAAAATAAAAAAGCCTGAAAAATTTAAAACAAAACAGGGCCCCAAAAAAATTCCCCAAATTTTTAAAAAAAAAAACATGGGGGAAAAAAATTCTCAGAAAAAGTTAAAGGAAAAAATTAAAAATTTGGAATGAAATTTAGTTTTTAAAATAAGTTTATCAATATTTTGACCCAATAAAAATATCATTTAGTCAAAAACTAAATAAAATTGGGTTAAATTACATTCTTCATTAAAAACTTTTTCAAAATCCCTAAATTTTAAAAATTTATAATCAAAATTTAAAATTAAATTTAATTTAAACCCCCCTTTAAATCTATTTCATGTTGGATCCTCTTTTGATTTGGTCATCAAACATAAAACTAGAAATTTATCAAAAATAAATTTGATGTAAATTTAACATAAAGATAACATAATTTTTTGTGTTTCTTGATTAATAAAGTTTTTATGCATATGTTGTTTACATTGATAAGTGGAATAGATAATATTAATATGAACATTTCAAATATTTAATCAAATAATGTTTTTTTTATTATGTATTATTACTTTTTTTATATCATTTATTTTTAATATTTTTAATCCTCTCTTTATTTTAAAGGAACTTGACTGTAGTCCAACAGTCTAAAACATAAAATATCATATATAATCAAAAATGATCTTGAAAACCTGATCATGGACTGCATACATTATAACAAACCACAGAACGAAGCAATATTTTCAGCAGAATTCAAAATGGTTACAAAAATATATTTGAAAAATTTTTAGTTATTGTATTTTTTTTAATTTTATCAATATATATACATATCTACATTTTTGACAGGCTCAATTATATTTTCAAAAATCCTACCTAACATTCTAGATTTTGATATGAACATGAAAATTATTTGAACATTCCAATAAACATCAGTAGATATTTGAATTTTACTCAAATTTTTTAGATTCCATGCCAATTAAGTGAATCTATTTAAATTACAAGGAAATCTACAAACAATCTTTAAAATTTCCCAAAAGGAGAACCCCTTTTTAATGATAAAAAATTAGTTCTTTCTTCTTAAAACTTAAATGTTGTCATATAACATCTTTCAATTCAACTAAAAAAATGAAAGAAAAAAAATAAAATTTTTTAATTTTTTTTAAAGTTCAGGGTTTTTTTAAAAAGTCCTAGGGAAAAAATTTTTTCTCACATTCAAATATAATTGTAAAAAAGATTAAAAAGCTTTTAAAAATGAAATTAGCACCCCTTCTTTTCCATTTTTAAAATGTATGCTTCACAAAGCTGAGTTTAATGGGACTACTACAATTTTCACCAGAAAGGTCTACAAACAATTATCTTTAGAAATACTTCATTAAACCAGTTTTTATTAAAGTTTAAACTTCACACAAAAAGATTGAGCTACTAAAAATGTTAACATCTGCAGTGCCAAAAAAGCTAAACAATGTTTTCTTTGGAAGATACAACTCATCTGTACAAGCTAATTCTTCACAGAAATACTTTAATTTCCAATTTATTTTCTACACTTTCCAAATGTATCTATCTTGTACAATTTGATTATTATATCTGTCAAGTAATATAATTGTTGGCAATGCATTATGCATATAAAATTTATGAATAAATAGTATTTTTTATTTATTAATGTATTAAAACTGAATAATATTTCCTTTACAATTTTGCAGGCAGCAAATGAATACTACACCATTCATTGCATTGTATCATAATAATAACTGAACTCCCACCTCTTAACCATTTTTTTTAGAGAACATAGAGTATAAAAAGTTCATTATCATACCAACACAAGAAGAAGAAGATGAAGACAAAGAAGAATAGTAATAATAGTAGTAATAATAATAGTAAACACTATTTCAAACCAAAGTTTTACAACAAGAGGGCCATGATGGCCCTGAGGTCGCTCACCTGTATATAGCCCCCCCCCCCCCGGGCCAATTTTTACCCAATGGCTTTAATTTGTTTATTTGAACAGACTTGGTAGACACCCATAAGAAGATGTTTCATGCAAAAAATCTTAAGTTCTAGCTCATTGGGTTTTTTAAAAAAATATTTTTTTAAGTTTTTGCTATACACATATAAGGAAAATCAATGACCCCCGGGGCGGGGCCAGTTTTGACCCCAGGGCTTTTATTTGAACATACTTAGTAGACACCCATTAGAACATGTCTCATGCTAAATATCTTAGCTCTAGCTCTTTGGGTTCTTTAAAAGAAGATTTTTTAAGTTTTTACTATATGCATATAGGGAAAATCAATGATCCCCTGGGGCGGGGCCAATTTTGACCCCAGGGCTTTTATTTGAACAAACTTGGTAGACATTCACTAGAAGATGTTTCATGCCAAATATCTAAGCTCTAGCTCTTACGGTTCTTTAAAAGAAGATTTTTTAAGTTTTTACTATATGCATATAGGGAAAATCAATGACCCCCCGGGGCGGGGCCAATTTTAACCCCAGGGCTTTTATTTGAACAAACTTGGAAGAAATTCACTAGTAGATGTTTCATGCCAAATATCTAAGCTCTAGCTCTTTAGGGTTCTTTAAAAGAGACTTTTTAAGTTTTTACTATTATGCATATAGGGAAAATCAATGACCCCCTGGGGCTGGGCCAATTTTCACCCCAGGGCTTTTATTTGAACAAACTTGGTAGACATTCACTAAAAAGATGTTTCATGCCAAATATCTAAGCTCTAGCTCTTACAGTTCTTTAAAGAAGATTTTTTAAGTTTTTACTATATGCATATAGGGAAAATCAATGACCCCCCCAGGGCGGGGCCAATTTTGACCCCAGGGCTTTTATTTGAACAAACTTGGTAGACACTCACTAGAAGATGTTTCATGCCAAATATCTAAGCTCTAGCTCTTATGGTTCTTTAAAAGAAGATTTTTTAAGTTTTTACTATATGCATATAGGGAAAATCAATAACCCCCCGGGGCGGGGCCAATTTTGACCCCAGGGCTTTTATTTGAACAAACTTGGTAGACACTCACTAGAAGATGTTTCATGCCAAATATCTTAGCTCTAGCTCTTTGGGTTCTTTAAAAGAAGATTTTTTAAGTTTTTACTTTATGCATATAGGGAAAATCAATGACCCCCCGGGGCGGGCCAATTTTGTCCCCAGGGCTTTTATTTGAACAAACTTGGTAGACACTCACTAGAAGATGTTTCATGCCAAATATCTTAGCTCTAGCTCTTACGGTTCTTTAAACGAAGATTTTTAAGTTTTTACTATATGTATATAGGGAAAAAAAATGACCCCCCGGGCGGGGCCAATTTTGACCCCAGGGCTTTTATTTGAACAAACTTGGTAGACACACACTAGAAGATGTTTCATGCCAAATATCTTAGCTCTAGCTCTTACGGTTCTTTAAAAGAAGATTTTTTAAGTTTTTACTATATGCATATAGGGAAAATCAATGACCCCCTGGGGCGGGCCAATTTTGACCCCAGGGCTTTTATTTGAACAAACTTGGTAGACACTCACTAGAAGATGTTTCATGCCAAATATCTAAGCTCTAGCTCTTAGGGTTGTTTAAAAGAAGATATTTAAAGATTTTTCTTTCGGTTGCCATGGCAACCAGAGTTCTGCATGGAATTAAATTCTTTGAACAATTTTTAAAGGTGACCACCAAAGGAACATTCCTGTGAAGTTTGGATGAAATTGGCTCAGTGGTTTATGAGGAGATGTCATTTAAAGCAAAAGTTTACGGACGGACGACGGACGGACGACGGACGGACGGACGGACGGACGCCGGACGAAAAGCGATCACAAAAGCTCACCCTGTCACTTTGTGACAGGTGAGCTAAAAAAAGACTTGTAAAATATTGATGCAGTTAAAGAAATAACTTTCAGCATAAATATGAAAGTGACCCATTATTCAAACTTAAGCTAGAAATCATCAAAAGAATCTTTCTGACCATAATTTCCAACATATTTGGATCAAAACAGTAGCCACCAGTTTTGAAAAGATGTTTCTATTTTAAGCTCCTGTGATCAAGATGAGCCATGTTCGAATTTGTCTGAATAATTATTTGGACAAACATCCTGACCAAGTTTGGTGACAATTAAGGCAAAAAATGTGACCACTAGAGTGTTAAGGAACTAAATGCAGACAGTCAACAATCCTAAAAGCTAACCCTGAGCCAGCTCAGGTGAGCTAATGGGCAAAGTATTTGATTGATATTCAATAAAAAAAATTCAATTCATAACAAGGAACAAAATAATCTTGTAAGACTGAAATGCACCATGAAAGCACCAGGGACAATATAAAAGATGTTGTTGTTTTTCTCAATGAAGAAAAGAAGAAACATAAACAATGCACTAAAGTTTGTCCTCTATGATTGTCAATTACTAAGATCTGTCATCTTTTTTTGCATATGAGAAATGGAAATTCTTTCACAAAAGGCCTAAAATGTCCCTAAGAAACAGAAGTAATCTTGTTGTAGAGCTGTTTTTATTGTTTTCTACCAGGTTCATACATAAATTGTTAGACTGCAGGCCTTCTATAAAGCAATTTTAACATGATATTTGTGGAAATGCATGATTTATGTAAAACAAATGGCAGAGTTAAGATAAATAAACAAGATTTATGATGTTGTTGGCTACTAGTTTATAGAATTCTGTATCTTTTCAATCATGTCATTTCTCGTCTGTTGAGTTTCTATATTGGCAACATAAATCAGCAGTAAATATTGCATAGGGAGCTTCAATTTTAAATTGTTCTCTTTTGTTTTCTCTAATATTGTCTTCTATTTTCTCTTTTAGTATTGCTCTTAATGATAACATTATTGTATTAAACAAACCTAACAATAAATTCAATAGAACAGACAGTGAATAAGTGAATACATTCAGAAAGAAAATAAAATACATCTTAGAGGACATAGCATACAAAAACCTATGCATAACAAGCAAGGCTTTTTCAATTTTCCTCCTGTTGACCAAATTCAAAAGTGCTTTTTAGTGCACAAACAAATAAATATTTTCAGGGGATTCTTTTTAATTACAGATAGAAAGATAAATCATCTGATTTT
Organism: Ruditapes philippinarum; assembly: GCF_026571515.1. Taxonomy (NCBI): domain Eukaryota; kingdom Metazoa; phylum Mollusca; class Bivalvia; order Venerida; family Veneridae; genus Ruditapes; species Ruditapes philippinarum. The sequence continues at coordinate 211,203 of NW_026860254.1, forward strand.
TCTCCCACTTTCTTGGATATATGTTATGCTCCTGACAAGTTGTATCATGCTACAAATAGCAATTACTCCACAAAGCAAGTTAATATTTCTGACTCAACCTTAGCAAGGTATGAACTAAAACAAACTATCCTCAACACAATAAAGCTTTTAACAGGTGGTCAAGAAAAACAAGGAAATTTTTTAACAGACATCAGTATGGTATGAAAGGTTAAGTACAGGGTAGGACAAAATGTTTGAACTGATACAGCCCTATCATAATGGGATCTAGCAAGTATCTATGTACCTGCTACAAACAACCATCTCATTAATCAAATTCCCGTTGTACTCTTCAATCAAATCATTTATCTCAAATATATCTCATCATTCTAACACTTGAGCTTTCCAGTCAGATTTACAGTTATAATATCTGCAGAATAAAGCCCAGGTATAGAAATTTGAATTTCACTTTAACCAATCTAAGATGCCGATATTTCTATTTGAAGTTGACCACACTTGTCAGATCCCTACTCTGAACTTTTATTTGAATAACAATAGATTTAACAACAAACATGGACACATGCTCTTTTGTTAACAAATATGTTATGGTGAATTTAATTTTTATTGTATACACTAATCTGATAATTAGAATTAGACAAGTCAGGGATCTATGCATCCAAGACAGACAGATTCACAGTTGTCAGTGACCAGGAGAGGTAATGAAATTTGAATTTCACAGGAAACTAATCAAATATGCTGGTATTTATATTTGAAGCAGACAAATCCAGTGTCTTTCCAGACTGATACTGTATAACAGTAGTAAGATTTTGATGAAACTGAAGCTTGAAATGCTTATGAATTTGTGTAATCAAATTTAGTCAGGATCCCACTGGGATAATGTTGGGATCCCACTGGGATGAGGGTGGAATCCCACTGGGAAATTTGGTTGGGATCCCACTGGGATAGTGTTGGGATCCCCCTGGGATCCCACTGGGATGAGGGTTGAATCCCACTGGGAAATTTGGTCAGGATCCCACCCTCATCCCACTGGGAAATTTGGTTGGGATCCCACTGGGATAAGGGATCCCAATTGAAATTCCACTGGGATCCCACCCTCATCCCAGTGGGATTCCCAGTCAATTTTTCAGTAGGGCATACAGGCCTCGACATTAGCGGTGGTCCGTTGGTCCGAGACCACCTGTTTTTGGCAAGGACCACCTAATTTTAAAAACCACTGGTCCGTCGGACCACTTGAATTTTCTGGTTGGTGCAAGGCTCATTTGGGAGAATGGTGATTTGGTCAAAAACATGTTATAAACATTTTGTTTAAAACCATTTGTCCGATGTACATGTATATGGTTCATTAATCTCTGATTAGTTAAAGAAGTTCTTAAGTCATCAATAACTGTCATTTTAAGTTGCTAAAATTTTGTTTATGCAAGTTAAGAGTTAAGAATTTGTGTTATCAATTAACTTAAAGATACAAAATTCATTCAAATGATGCTAGTAATTATGCATCGTCGGATACCTACGGCGGAACCATCGATTTTTTATGTTATGTTACATGTTAATCAACTGTGGGTATCCGACGATGGTAATTATGATATTGTATGGGATATCGAATAAACTTGAAATTCCATACTAATAATGGCAGCAAACAAAAGGAACTGGAAAAAATACATCTAGTAATTCTTTGCTACGTATCTTTATTTTAACTGTTTAACGATAGAGATCCATTTCCTCTAGAGTTAAAATAACTTTAAAAGGTTAAAAATACTCAATGTCAAAATAAATATAAACCAACAAGCAACAGGGAGGTGAAAATTCTGTATTATCTGTTTTCTTAAGGTTAATAATACATCTTTGTCATCAATTTTATGCATATTTTTTCTAAATTTGCAGTGATAATAATTGACCACTAGACTCCTGAAAGGACCACCTTAATTTCAAATCTAGTGGTCCGGCTAACCACCTGCTAAAAATGTTAGTGTCGAGGTCTGGGCATATTACACAAATTATAAACAAAATGATTTAATCAGAAATTGATAAAATTTTCACTAAATGGAAAAAAAAATCGTAAAATATTCACAAGAAAAAAGAAAAGAAATAAACATCTCCTTATAATGTATAATAGATACAAAATTATATTGACAAAATTGATTTGATAAAGGTTGGAAGGAGGTTGGGTTAAGGATGATATCTCAACAATTCAAATTTTAATATATAGATCTATATATAGATGTATATAATTTCAATTTAAGAGAATTTAAGAGAAATTGAGACAAAGAAATATGTGTGTTTTGTCTACCTGCTCACATGCATTTATCTAAGGTTTCCACAGTTTTTGTCTGGGAGGACAATAAAATAGAAGGTGGTGTAACTTATTGCTGCTGCTTTGATAATAAAACATTTTTATTAATTTCCTTTGCAACTGTTTAACTCAAAAAAAAATTCAAGGTTTTTATTTAACTACATTTTATCATGTTTAAAGGCACATCATGCTTCAGAAACAAATTTTTACTTCTTTTGAAATAGCACAATCATGAGTTTTAGACCAAGTTTAATGCTTCTTACATAAAGAAAGTAGGACTGAATTTGAAACAGGTTGTCATAAAAGAAGCAAAATGTTAACAAAGTATTATTTTGACTTCCTTACAAAATACTGAATAAGTATCTTACAAAATCAACATAACTGAACTAATTGCTTTAAAGCAACATACGAAAAAGATGGTTCAAGAAATTGGGCAATGAGTTACATTTTGGAACTATGAAAGTACATTAAAATAAAAAAAGGTTTTTGATAAATAAAAATGAGATCATTTCTGGAGCAGAATGGGCCTTTAATTGTGAAAAAGATAATGAAATGGTATTAATTCAGTGAAGAGATGGAGATAAAATACAGCAGAAGCACCTTAGTTCATTACATCTGATGATCTCTGTATTTTATGAAGCCAAACAACAATCTTCCAACTTCCAATTAAACAAACTTTTTGTTCTATACAAGAACAAAAACTGAGGCATTAGGTTGTAAATGTGTTGATCAGATATAAAAACAGTGGCCATTAACAGAAAGGAAAAGGCATGTGCCATTAAACTTCAAACCCTCCTGAAAATGTTACAAATTTCGGACTTTTGACTGATGACCTTGCACTGCAATGTAGCTTAAATAATTATGTTGAAACTGAACATGCAATGCTAAAGTTGGAAACAGTTAATGACCAGTAAGTATTGATGAAAGTACATTCTTTTCAAACTCAGTGCTAAAAATATTTGCACACTCAATTTTTCTGCATGCTCCTGGAAACTTCAAGGTCAAAGTCATGTTAATTGGATAAGTTGGTGCCAATAATTTTACTCTGGTGGTCAAATTAATAATCTCAAGGTAATATATAAGTAATGAACCATGTATATCTTAATCTAATTAAACCATTTCCACAACAACTAAACTTTACATACATTGGTCAATTCCGATTTTGCCCTAAAAGGTTTTTGTTTTTAAGTTACTGCTGATATCAATTATTATCCTAATTTTTGTTTCCAAGAAGCTTTCAAATTAAACATGTGTTTCTATTTCAAAAGCTCAAATAAAACATGTGTTTGTTAATAACCTTTGATCATTATTTTGAGCCTACTTTTTGTGTGCTATATGAAAGTAGCTTTTCAACATAGCCAGATATATCAAACAATTTTCATTGATTGTTTTCAGTCAGAAAATAATTACTCAACAACTTTTCAGAGAATCTCATGAAATATCTTCATGACCAATCTTGGTATACCTATAATATATGTTTACATTTTTATATACAATAAATCAACTGAAAATACATGTATATTTACTGACATTCTATAAAATTGTATATATGTGTATATCTTTAAAGATATAAGCCAATAATTTTTCAAAAAAATTTGAAGTTTAAAAAATTTGGATATCCTTTCGACGGCCATCCGCTATACCCGTAGGACAGCCAAAGCGTAAGAAAACGTATCGAATTTTTATATTTCTGAAGGCCAGTCTTATGTTACGACCTGACGTCCAAAGCATAGTAGAACGTATCAAAAATATACCTTTCTAGAAACCGTAGCGTAAATCAGCGTAAAACTTGAATTTTGTGTCATGCAAACCCGTAAAAACCTTGTTTTCGTACATTCTGGTTTTTTAATGTGTTTATAAAAAATCAAAATATTACGCTATGGCTGTTCAACTGCATACGATAAACAACAAAGCCATACCGTATAACACTGTTAATATTACGTTCAACTGCAATAAACAGACTCACAATCCTTGTTTTTTAAAACAAGTTCTGAACGTTTTAAAACGGTAAATTTTACATTATTTACCGATATAGCCCATAAGAATACCCTGTTGAGTAAAACGTCCACAACGTTTTACAACGTAATTATTGAAAATCAATGAAAATCAATTTTTCTCAGGAAGGGTGATTGATATTATGCTTTTCAACGTGAATTTTGTAAGTTCAACTCATTTTTGTTTCAAATAAGAGAACTGCTTACAGAAACTCCGTTTGATGTATCAATAAATGCATTTTAAAATACTATACCATTTAGAAGATTTTCTTCAATTAATTTGGATATCGATTTGATTACCACATTAATTAAAAAGTGTACTGTATATCTAAACATTAACTATATCTGTCAATAAAGGGCACTATACAATTAACATATTTGGTGTTTTTATTTGAACAACATTTAACAGAATGAAATAAATGAAAGGTAAACTTTAAGAATTTAGTCATTTAAAACTAAATTTTGGTGGCCTTCCTACGACAAAACAGTAGTGGCTTTCAGGAAGCCAAAATTTTATACCGGTTTATTACGTTATAGCCTTTTTATGACTATAGCGCCCGGCTTTTGAGAAGTCAATTTTTTTGGTACGTTTTATTACGCTATGGCTGTCGAATGGATATAAAGTAAATGTATCATCAATTGTGTTAGAAATGGAAACATTATGGAAGTTATAGCTGAACTTGATTATTCACCTGCTGAACTTTTTAAATTGGATCTGAGCAGCACAAAGTTTTTGGAATTGTCCTTCATCAATTTGGATATTTTTGTATAAAAATCTTATTAAGTTAGTGAGTCAGTCAACAGTATAGAGCCTGGTCAGACTGCATGTATGATTGTGTAGACGGACCTGGCTTCTTTAACTGGTGGAGAAGGTTAATCAGTTTTTGTTCTGGCAGGGTAAGAATAAACATCATGTCAGTTTGTAATAATTAGGGTACTATATAGTAACCCTAAATCCTAAATAAGAACACAACACAGTTACACCTTACCACTACAGTGTCAGCAATGGTTTATATAAAACAACCTTACATCCATCCAATACCATAACCCAGTTACATAAGCTTACCTGAAAATATATAACAAAAATATATTATACATGCATACATACATACATACATACATACATACATACAAACATACATACATACATTAACATGTATATAACTGATCTTAAAAACTTGAGAAGAACATTTCAAGAAATAAAAAAACTGACAAAGCTTTCAAAAAAAATCCCCTTTTTTTCCTGTGATCCATCAATTATATTCATTAAGCATACAGAACTGATATACTTTTGCTACAATAAAACAAGACAATAATTCTATTGTTTTATAAAAAAAACCTCTTTGTGTTTGATGTTATTGTTTTATGGTATCAGAGTTGAAGATTAATAAACAACACTTGAGGAGATCATACACACTATTTTCTCTGTAAATGTAGATGCATTATCTACAGCAACAGAAATAACACCAGATAACAACTAGCAAAAACCTCTTTTGTGAGCATTGATAAGGACATAACAATTTAGTCAATGCTTTCTGTTACTGTTGATACAGGATAATGTGGAAGTCAAAGGTGCTAGTGGCATTGATTTGACCTAAAATGTGTTTAACGGACATACCCATAATTTTCGTACTCGGATGTTGCATAACTTGTCTATAATAATATAACAGTAAATTTTTTATATTTTTTTTACTATATTGATGTTTCTGTGCATAAATAACAAGGTTAAACACATTTGACCTTTGGTGGAAGTAAGATACATTAATTTTGATTATCATGTTATAGAAGTACTTACCTCCCCTTACACTCTATTTAACTTTGGTTCCAATTAAGGTTACTGACATCATTCATTAGCTTAAAGACCAATTGAATGAATCCAATGGATATTTTCAATTATTTATCATTATTTTTGTAAGGTATCACTTCATTCTTTTTTTCTAACCATTTTATCTGTATTATTTTACAACTTTCTTTTGGAATATTATTTAAATATATTATCCAGATGTCATACTTCAAAAAGACAACTTAATATGTCTACAGTGTTTGTGTTATATGATATTGCAAAAAGTTGGAATATCTTAGATATAAAGGGCTCAATTATATTTATGTATCTCATTGACCAATTGTATCAATTTATCTGAATAATTCTCAAAAGATTGAATAAATCAAATTTCAATTGAAAACACTCTCATTCCACAATATTAAAGTGTTTTACAGATACATTTACATTGACTAACTGACATACTATCCTGTATGATCTGTAGAATAAAGAAGAACTGGTTAATTGTCAGGTAAAAAATTGAGCTAATTAGAGACTTAACAGAAGTTCTAGGTGACTTTGACATAATAATGTGTATGGATTACATCTGGATGTTAACCCTTGGCATTGGCACAAAACCTAGTTCACCTCTGTAGCTCCTATGTACAGTTAATTGGAGGAATTAACTTAAGTGCCCTTACTGAAAATGAATAACTATTTATCCTGATGGTTTTTGTGTAACAGACATATAATGATTTAAATTGGAGATGGAGTATCAAAACACAAGAAATAACCAATTATCAGAATGGTGTATAAATATACAGATTGTACCAGGGTGACATGGGACTGTCTATTGCTACAGGTTTTCATAGGGCTTATATAAGGATAGATTCTTTTAAGTCAGCTCCCTTTTATTTAAGCCTGCACCACTTGCAGAATTTGCTAATATACCTTTTTTTCACTACTGATATTTTCCAGCTATATTTACCTTAAGCAAAATTTATCAATTCTTGCAAAAAGCTAAGTAACTGTTTGAAAGCAAAATCATATAATTTTGATTTATCTTCAACCACAATTTGGCAAGAGTACAAAATGTATAAAGGAATAATGTTGCTTTGTCCTTAAAGAGGCCCAAAGGATTCAAATATTACACTAACATTTCTCTTAAAAGCTCCATTTACATTTTCTTTACAACCATGCAATATAAAGTAGATATAAATTGAGCTTGAAACCCAAAACTATAATGCCGTATAATATATGAGATTACAAAAGGAAAAGAAATACTGCAATTCTGTCCATTCAGCAATAAGTTAGCCAAGGACAAATAAACAAGTATATTCAAATAGACAACTCTTTATCATACAACCTAAAATGTCAAATTATGACTTCTATTCCAAAAACAGTGAAAAAACAAGATATAATAATAAGTCAGGCAGAAACTATGCACGACTTTTTCCTATTTTCAAAATAAAAAGCAACACAATAACACACACTGGAGGAAGAACAATTTAGCAAAGGGTTTTTATAGACAACATCATTTAAAGTACAGAATTGAATTAAAACCTTGACGGCCAATGTCAATGTCAATGATAGATCAAGATGATAGATACATGCATTATTCAACATAACAATTCTTTCCTAGTGTTGTTTTGTCCAAGTATGAATCTAATCAGTAAGTAATTTTTTGCAAAACTCAAACTTTGAACGTCACACATATACTTAACATAATTAACCTTTGCAAAGTCTGTAAAACAGTCATATATATGTTCTACATGAATATTTAAAATAATTATCCAATGCAAAGTTTGTAAAACAGTCTAAAGTCATTCTTTAAGAATATTAAATTTTAACAAATTAATGGGTCTGTACTCTCAGTGCCTGAAAAGGCATAATTGGACCTTACTAAGCATAGAATACACACACTTAACAAAATTAAGTTTTGCAAGTTTGTAAAAACGCCATGTAGGCAATTCTTCTCTAAAAGTCCCCGCATAGAACTGTACTTTATAAAATATCATAATCAACCAGCAATGTTTTGTCAATGAAATATTTCATCTTTTCCCCTGTATCTATTTCCTTAGGACTGTTCTCCATATCCTGTGAAGACACTAGCGCCAGATTAATTCTTAATTAACCCATTTATAGGACCAATAAATCCTGTGCTATTTTATAATACACAACAAATGCCTGTTGCAGAATGACATCGTTCATTTCTAGACAGGTGCCACAATTGTCATTTTCTCACAGAAATGATGTCAATCAAGTATTTTGTTCTTGTTGCTACTCTCTTTTAGTATATTTCATTTCTTCTGCAATAATTGTTTGATTGTGAAACAGAAATGTTGAAGGAAATTGACATGTGAATAATTAATCAGTCCCTACTTTGTGATCAGATATATTTTGTACCTATAGGGCACTGGTAAAGTTCATTGGGTATTAACTATTATTCTATTGTATTTGTGTATATAATGACCATGTCCTGCATTGAATAAGGATCAGTTTATAGGGCCAGTTTCAGATATATCAACGTTGATATAATAATATTGAGCAGCAGGAATAATAAGAAAGTGTCTCATCAGGCAACATGGCCATCTGCAAAAGTTGTTACCACTAATGACATTATAAAGTAATTAACCTGTTAGGCTGAATTGACTACTGGATGTCATTTGGGACCAATTCTAAGACTTTTGCACCTTACCAAATGGTTATTTACATCACTGACTAATTATTTTGCCATGTTAGCATTCTTAAGACATTTGTACATTTTTTTACTTAATACAATGGTCCCTCAACACACTATTTCAGATAAAAACAGGCACCATGAAAGAGGGGTTTTCAAAACAAAGTGTAATTTTTCTCAAATGAAAATACAAACTTAGGAAAACATTTAGTTTGACCATCAGACAGATAGGTATATCAGACAGTAAATTGTCCAGTTTTCATTATATGGTTAACCATGTGAGAAATTGTATTTGTTATTATGACGGGAAATTTCATTGAAAAGTTGTCATTGATCTATTTGTATTGATAAGATTTTATTGGAAACCAAGCACATTCGTCAAAAGAATAATAATGCCCAACATATGACTAAGAGTGTCTGTGAAGAAAACATAGAGAAAAACTTAAAACAAGAGGGCCATGATGGCTCTGAAATCGTCTCACCTGTATATATGCCCCTGGGCCAAAACCAATTTTAAACCAGGGGCTTTTATTTGAACAAACTTGGTAGACTGTCCCATTAGAAGATGATTCATGATAAATATCTAAGCTCTAGCTCTTTGGGGTTTTTATAAGAAGATTTTTTACTCTTTGCATATAAGGAAAAACAATGACCCTGGGAGGGGCCAATTTTGACCCCAGGGCTTTTATTTGAACAAACTTGGTAGACACCAACTAGAAATTGTTTCATGCTTTATATCTAAGCTCTAGCTATTTTGTTTTTTTAATAGAAGATTTTTTAAGTGTTTACTATATATAAAAATTAGGAAAAACAATGATCCCCTTGGGCGGGGCCAATTTTTACCCCTGGGCTTTTATTTGAACAAACTTGGTAGACACCCACTAGAAGATGTTTCATGCTATATATCTAAGCTCTAGCTATTTGGGTTTTTATAAAGAGGATTTTTTCAGTTTTTACTATATACAAATAAGCAAAATCATTGAATAAACTTGGTAGACACTGATTAGATCTTGTTTCACGCCAAATATTTAAGCTCTAGCTCTTTCAGTTTTCGAAAAGAAGATATTTTTAAGTTTTTTCTTTCGGGTGCCATGGCAACCAGAGTTCTGCTTGGAATTAAATTCTTTGAACAATTTTTAAACTTGACTACCAAAGTAACATTCCTGTGAAGTTTGGATGAAATTGGCTTAGTGGTTTATGAGGAGATGTCGTTTAAAGAAAAAGTTCACAGATGGACGCCGGATGAAAAGCGATCACAAAAGCTCACCATGTCACTAGATTTGATCATTTTTTCCTTAAGGGTTTACCACTAATTAACAACTGAATGTCAGTCAAATACTAGACTTTAGTTACCTTTAGCAATGTGTGCCAGTTTTAACTTGTTCATCCATATCTTCTACTCTTGTTAACACTTAGTCACATCAATTCTGTTAAAGTCTTAAGGTGACTTTTCAGCTAGTGGTTGAGAAGTGTCTAAATTACCCCTCAGTGCATTATTTCAGGTAGAAACGGGCCTCTAGTATAGAAACACCACTGATCAAGCAGGTAAGCCTAATACTGGTAGAGACTGTCCCAAAGGAACGAGTCTTCATGACATTAAAATAATCAGCAAGGAAGGCCATTCTGAACCACCTGATTCTGTGGTGGAAGACCATACTTGCTTGTAAAGGGTAGGGTATATTATTTCTTGTCCCTCTTAGCTTTAAGGAATTGAGTGATTTAAAATTTAAGTTGAAAACCACAGTTTGGAGTAAGAGATATTTTCAGATTTATAGAATTAACGTTTTCTTTCCATCTTGATAGCTTTGATAAATGTTAAATTTTACTTATACACTGTGCTGTATTAGAGTTCTAGAATGGGTAGATCCATCAAAAGCAAAGACAACAAGAAGATAATTTAAATTTGAAGACTCTATAGGGCCATTTGTAACCATCTGACATATTTCAACCTTATAATATGATTGCAATGTAACTGTGTAAAAACCTCCCACAGTATGGTGATAATATTTATAGTTTCTAGACATACAAACTTTGAAAAAAATCTGGACCACCATGTAACGTTAAGCAAACAGCAACATATGTTCAACTATGGACCATACATACTGGTATGATTTTCTTTTGCATAACTTTTTTCCAGTGCTTGATGTTAAAACAAGAGTCATACAGGAGTTGTTTATGTTCAGAAAAAGAAACTAGAACTATTACTAAATGTGATCAATACCCCTCGAAGACTGCTGCGGAAATGAGGAAGTTACTAGTAACAGAATACCTTGCAAAAGAACTGAAGTTGTATTGAATTCCAACCATTAGTCTTCAAGTTATGCTCCGGACAAGGAAAATGCAACTGACGGCTGGACAGACCGACCGACCAACTGACGATCACCAAGTGACTCCAATATACCCCCCCAAATTTCGTTTCGGGGGTTTAAAAAATGCATGAGTTATGGGTTTTAGAAAATGACCTTACTATCATGTCTGGTTGTCATATTATTAACTTACCAGTGAATAATGAGAGTAAAATTTTTAACCAAGCATTATGCACCTTGAGTCTTCAGGGAAAAGTGCTCTCCATTCTTCAAATGCTAGCTAAAATGATTATTATGTTTATTACACACCTTAATTTGTTGAAAAACATAATGATTTTTGTTTAAGTCGTAGATAACTAAATGATTTGTTGGTTATCATTTTTTGTTAACAAACTTTGATAAGTTGATTAGTTATTCACCATAGGAAGTTATTTAACTATCGTTTGAAGGGTAAGTGGCTTAAACCCTCTATACATACTGTGTGTCTGAATAAATGCCGAACCAATCTGATAGTATAAGTTGTCACTGTAGGTAAAAATACCAAGGACCGTTTGATGAACAAGTGGCTCCACCTTGCTTTAATTGATTCATGAAGATGTGTGCACTTTCCTGATTCCTCATATTCTATATTAGCCTATTAATAAACCTATGCTTGTATACTTACAAGTTCAACCATTAACTCACCAGAGCATGCTTATAAAAGCTTAAATACTATTTAATCTACATAACACAATATTTGTAACAATGAACAATGACTTTGTAATTATTAATACCAAATGAGATGTAATGTCCAACTATTTTATTATGCCATCAGGGTCTCCTGCACAGTTCATTGCAGTCTGACCAGGCTCAAAGTCAAATTTTCATTTTGATTTCCTTCATATTTCAAATGAACAGAAGAATCCAAAGGTAGAAGTTGGACAAGGCCATTGAAGAATTTCAGCAGGGAATGGGTTAAGAAGGAAAAACTTTAGCATTTCCAGTACCAAGATGGTGATAATGACTAGCCTAGGTCACTATAGTATTTAGTTCAGCCATTATAACTTTGTACAGCTTACAATATACTAGCTGCTATAATAGGCGTTCCATTTTTGCCTAGTGGCATTCTTACATTAAAAATTCCCTCCTTATCTAAGAAAATCTCTAATTGATAATAATATAACATAAGAAGTTGACTTCCAACAACTTGTTCTATTATAATATCAGCAATTGGCTTATCAGTTAGGCACTTTCATGTGCTGATATCAAACAATTTACTCTAGTTTTATACCACAAACAATATCTCTCAGGGAGTATTTATTCCTACACACCATTCTTTTACAGGTATATTATTTTTATTTCCTACATTCAACTTTTCTTTGCTATTTTTATATTCCCATAATTTTGTAACACATAACTTTATTTCTTTATTTTAATGACAAACATACCTGCAATGAAAAATGTATTGTATTATGTGTTACTTATCATTTAATGTTCATTTTAAATTCTATTATACAACATTTAGTACTATATTTCTCTACATAATATATACATAAATAATTTGTTGTTCTTGTTGTATGACATATTTTGGCCTTTTTACAAAGTCATCTTTTATATTTTTCACCTTTCAAAGTTTCTACATTTTCTATGTTTTTCTTTATCATATTTATCATCTATTTAAGCCTTTGTTTTAACTTGTGTTTACATTAATTTGACTTTTTGTTTTATTACCTTTATTCATTCTACTACATGTACTTTAATGACAATTTATTATATTTCAAGTTTTTGTCAGTAGGTATTTTCTTTAATTCACATTCTGTTTTGTATTCCAATTTGTCAGACCTTCTGTTTTATTCTTCAGCTTATTTTTCTGACATTTTTCTATTTTATATGTCTAGCTTCTTGTAATTGACTAATCTCTTACATTTATCTGTTGTTCTGTATCCTCTTTGTCTTGGAATTATCTAACTTTTGACAGATTTAATCAAATCTTGATCATTCTTAATTAACCCACTTGTAACAACCTAATTTCACTAATTATTTATTTCTCTACATAATGCAGAATTCCAGACAGGTGCTCCATTTTCCCTTAGATAATAATCACATCTTAGTAATTGGTCTTGGCCACTTAAGTGTTTTTCTCCACATGACATAAGAAAAGTAAATCTAAAAATAATTGATTTATTTATGTTTCAAACAATAGTCATAGGTCCTACCTGGTATTTAAATGTTATTAAATTTTCTGTGAATTGTTAAGAATTTATTTTCACCTAGGTAATAGAAATCATTTGATAGTTGAAATGGAACTTTTAATTCATGTGCTGTCATTTTCTAAAATGTAAAAGTTTAGTTTATACAGAAATTATTTGAATTTGATTGTGTAGGAAGCAATAACTTGTAACTTAAGAATCTGCTTCTGCAATTTCAAGTTTTTTTAAGTAAAGATTGGCTTGCCCCTGACAAGGTTTGAAATATTATAGCCAGTTATCCTTATGTTTGTCAGTCATTGTTTTAAGAAGTAAACCCTCTATGCCATGCATAAACTTAACGTCATTGTACTTACTTCAAACAGTGTTCTGACCATTTTTGAAAAAAAGAACCATAACATGGCAGGCAACATTACTCAAAATGTTGTGGGTGTTTTCAATGGACAATTTAAACCATGGATTGAAATACCAATGTAATCAGTATTTTGAGGAAGGTCTGGTTGTAGAGATATGACACATCATTTTGTCTATTAACTATTCAAAATGACAAATGGTTGCAAGGAATGATTATTGTCAATCAATGAAGGCTTGTTATAGAACAATGTAATAAACTTCTGGTCACAATGTCCACCTTTATTGACCTTTAGATGACCTTCAGATGGACCATTTGACATGGATTTCTGTACAACAATCAATTTGTCTACAATGACATTGGGCAGTCAAGTAAGTAATTTAATTCTATGGACTTCTCATGACACTACTGTTTATACAAATAAATATAAAACCAGATAGACCAGTCTTACACCAAAATGACCAATGGTCATCAACAGTTCATACTAAAAAAAACATGCTGTATTCTTTGCTGATTTTCAGCATCACTTGAAACAGTATGTTGACAATTTTTTTTTTAAATATATGGATTTTAAAGTACATATATCTCAAATAAAAAATCCTAAATAAGAAGCAATGTCAGTTTATTCTGGTTAGAAAACAGCAGTTCCAAATTATTATACAACACCAAGAACTTAATTTACTATACACATATATTAACTCTGAAAGGAATAGAAGAACATAGGAAAATATTTTTCACATGTTCATTTTTTTCTTTTTTAAATTCAATCTCTTTTTATCTAGTTATGAAGCTTTGTTTGATATATTCAATCTTTCTAAGAGGCAGGCTCTTTTTATTGGCATGACTCAATGTTTGGGAAACTGCCTTAGATAGATGATCAGAGATTTTTCTGCTTATCTAAGTATTTACTCTGGTGTAATGAAAGATTTCATAATTATTTACACATCATTTTTCATAGAGTTTTTTTAACCCATGAAAACTGCTGGATGCCAACACAATATAATCTTTATAATATAACAAAAAATCTTTGTCGTAAAGATCTCACAGTTTTGTTTCAAAACAAGATTGCTAACAGATCTAAGATACCTCTACAAATCTAAGATACTTCTACAAATCTAAGATACCTCTACAAATCTAAGATACTTCTACAAATCTAAGATACTTCTACAAATCTAAGATACTTCTACAAATCTAAGATACCTCTACAAATCTAAGATACTTCTACAAATCTAAGATACCTCTACAAATCTAAGATACTTCTACAAATCTAAGATACTTCTACAAATCTAAGATACTTCTACAAATCTAAGATACCTCTACAAATCTAAGATACCTCTACAAATCTAAGATACTTCTACAAATCTAAGATACCTCTACAAATCTAAGATTTCTACAAATCTAAGATACTTCTACAAATCTAAGATACTTCTACAAATCTAAGATACTTCTACAAATCTAAGATACCTCTACAAATCTAAGATACTTCTACAAATCTAAGATACTTCTACAAATCTAAAATACTTCTATCAAGTTATTTACAACTACAGCTCTCTGTCAGACTCATTTTTTAAAACATAAAGTTATATTGTCTTTTATGTTACGAAAATAAACTGAAGTGATATGGACATTTTGAAGTTCAGTCACAAAAAGTCCTTGCACCTTTTCAAACTTCAAATCATAAAATTGATCATTGACTATTTCAAAAATTCAAGTCCATTTAATAATTTCAGGGTAAAAATCAACTTAAACTCCAAATATAAAGCTAGACAAGTTCATTATACAAATTCTTAAGGTTAAGGGTTAACACCCACAAATGACATTACAGACTTAATTCTATTGATACAGTGGAACAGTGGAAACTGTCCATAAACATGACTAAAACAAAAATAATTATATTTGGAACTAACAGACCCGATAATTATAATTTCCGTATTAACAATGTACAAGTAGAAATAGTAAAGGAATATAAATATCTTGGCATATTATTTTCATCTTCTGGTAGTTTTTTTAATGCTCGAAAATCGATTGCAAGTCAGGCAAATAAAGCCATGCACATACTTTATACAAGAATATTTAACTTAGACTTGCCGTTGGACATTCAATTAAAGCTTTTTGACCAAACCATCTTACCGATCCTTACGTATAATTGCGAAATTTGGGGATTTGAAAACTTAGATATGCTCGAAAAAATACATAATGATTTCTTAAGAAAAATTACAAAAAGCAGAAAAAGCACGCCACTTTATATGTTGTACGGAGAATTAGGTCGATATCCACTGGAAATTATTGTTAAAACAAGAATGATAAATTTTTGGTCTAAATTATTATCGGGTAGTACAACAAAAATTTCAAGAATATGTTATGAAAATATGCTTCATTCTACAGTTTGCTATAAATGGTTAGATTGTATTAGAAATATTTTAAACGAAACCGGAAATACACATATTTGGATATATCAAAAGTCAACAAATGTCAAAAATATTGGTAAAAACATTAATAGAATATTAATCGACCAATTCATTCAAAAATGGAATGGACAACTAGCTAATTCATCTAAGGGTACAAACTATAGAATATTTAAAAATGATATAATATTTGAACCATATTTAAACATACTGCCTGACAATTTGCGTTGTTCACTTTTCCATTTTAGAACTGGTAATCACAGGCTTCCCGTTGAAACGGGAAGGTGGCGTAATTCATTTCTCCCTTATGAAGATAGGAAGTGTAATTTATGCAGTTTGAATGAAATAGGCGACGAGTTTCACTATTTATTTACATGTCCATTTTTTATTTTGAATAGAAAACGTTATTTATCAAGTTACTTCTACAGACAACCAAATATATTAAAATTTAGGGAATTATTCACAAGTGGTCGCTTGCAAACCCTTAAAAAATTATCGTTATTTGTTCGTGATATTATAAGGCACTTTAAAGAATAAACATGTTAGGAACATTTTACTTACCACAGTATTGTTATCCTCTAGAATTGCATCGTATTTTTAACATTAACCATTAATAACACACATTCCACTGCCTGTACTGACCGATACATATTTAGCGAATTTCTAATGACCTTGTCCCACATTCCAAACAATTGAAATCGTGCAATATACTACATTTGTAGTTTTCCAGATCTCGCGAGATTTCAATACTCATTCATAATATTTTAATTGTTCGAGCGCTATCTATGTTTATTTTAACGCTATTTTTTATTATTTTTGTTTTTCTCCTTCTGTCTGTTATACTAAATACCGGTCACCATTGTTTTTTTTTTTTTTTTTTTTTTTTTTTTTGTGTGTGTTTTTTGTTTGTTTTTTTGTGTGTTTTTTTACAAAGAATTTTCTACTTATTTAAAAGAGTAGGTTATATCATGTACCTTATTTACATATGATTAAGGAAAAAGTATTATATAATTGACCTGTGTTGATATATGCAACAATAAGTTATGTATTCTAGTGTGAGAGAATAGCTGTCCCCATGTTGTTTAACAATTAAACGCTTGATTTTGATATTTTCAATTAAAAAAAATAAGAACCCACATTTATACCATTGTATTTAGTCATACTGTTCTATGTAACGTGACTCAAAAATAAAAGTATTTGTTGTTGTTGTTGTTGTTGATAGATTTCTTTCGTTTGACATTTACACACAATTCTTCTATTTTTACTTATAAACTGATGAAGTTGTATATCCACTGTGGACATAGAAACATTTTATTACCATATAAATTTAGATGTATCTCCAAGTCTATATTTAAGGTCAACAACTGGAGATGGAGATGTGACATCATATAATTACATTGCTCTATAACAAGGCTTCCGTGATTGGCGGCAACCATTCCCTTGATTTCCACTTATGCATAAAATTGCCCATAAAAAGTTCCTGGTTAGATAGTACAACATACTAATTGGTCAATGAAGATGGACAGAATGATCCTATATCTCCAGTCAAATCTTTTTTATTACCCCTCTACAAAAAACAAAAACAAAAAACAAATACCTACAAAATACAGAACATAACACAAAGAAACTTTTTTCTGTAATAAAATATAAGAATATGTATAACAGTGTTTGATGCCACGAGATGCTGTTTTGACTTGTTGCTAAAACATGGCTTTGCTTTGACTTCTTCCAAATAAATGCCTTACTTCTCTCTGTTGTTATCTCTATATAAATTCATCTCTTTATAAATTCTTTAAAACAAGAGCATAAAGATTTACAGGCTCTATATTGGCAGCATAAGTTTAGCTAGTATGTACTTTAAAAGTTGAAAATTGTAAAGTAATTGTGAACTTCAACAAAAACTGAAATACTTTTTGGTTTCCCATTTCTTCAGTGGTACCCTTCAACAGCTATTTTTTATTTATCTTTTCCTTGCCTACATTTTATCTCTAGAAATTTTCAGTGAGATTGTACTATGAAGGTATTAATTATTTAAAGATTAATGTCTTTTTTAACAACATGCAGAGATAAACACTTAAGTGGGACAACATAGATTACAGATCTGTAGTAAATACATCAAGGAAATGAAACCTCTGACTAGAATCATAATGAGATATTGCTACTTAAAGACAGATGTTATAGAAAGATATTGTACTGTTAGAAGTACCTTGACATAGAAAAACAGTTAATCAAACACAAAAAAAAACAAACAAAAAACAAATATCATACTGCCTGTAAGTCACATCAATTTTCATTGGATAATGGGGATGTTTCTTAACATTTACATGCAAAGCTGCTGCAAATTTAAGAATTATTTTCTATTTTGGGCTGGTTATTTATCACCTGACCATTGCTACAACCATTCAGTTATTATATAGTAACAGCCACCTGACCATTGCTATAACCATTCAGGTATTATAAAGTAACAATAACCTGGCCATTGCTATAATCATTCAGTTATTATACAGTAACAGCCACCTGACCATTGCTACAACCATTCAGTTATTATACAGAAACAGTCACCTGGTCATTGCTATAACCATTCAGGTATTATAAAGTAACAATAACCTGGTCATTGCTATAACCATTCAGGTATTATAAAGTAACAATAACCTGGCCATTGCTATAACCATTCAGGTATTATACAGTAACAGTCACCTGGTCATTGCTAAAACCATTCAGTTATTATATAGTAACAATCACCTGGCCATTGCTTATCATACAGTAACAGTCATCTAGCCTTTGCTATAACCATTCTGTTATTATAAAGTAACAGTCACCTGACCTTTGCTATTATTATACAGTACCAGTCACCTGAGCTTTGCTTTAACCATTCAGTTATTATAAAATAACAACCTATTCAGATTACAGTGCAGCAGAACTTCACTGTTTTGCACCTTAAGGCTAAAATAACCATTTATATAAATGACTAAGGTCATGTGACACATGCTCATTATTTGAGGTATAATTGACCAAGCAATTCAAGATAGTTACACTGCAGCCATTTACTGTTTTTATACAACTGAATAATTGCTTTGAAAATCTCTAAAAATTAATTATTTCTCCCTGGTATCCATTCTTATTTACTTTTTCCTTAAGATGCTAACTATTTCTCCCTTCATGAACAAATTAATACTCTCTCTATAAGGAGCAATCAAGTTTCATCATTCTGAGAAGCTTTATTATTACTTCCTGCATAAGCTAATTATAGTATCCCAAAATAACCAATGGTAATCCCTAACTAAGCCTCATATCCTCCAATATACTTTAAATCTTTGTATTATATCACATGCTTCCCTATATGTTTTGTGTATTGTAAACAAGATACTGTTTGTTTGTTTGTTTCATTTTACGCCTTTTCCCAACAGTATTTCAGTCATATAGGCGGGTAGTTTCCTAACCATTGTTCCTGGAGAGTTACACCAGTACTAGACTACCTTCCTCCAAGATACTGTGTTGTGTAAATGTTTGTTCTGTTCCTTACCTTTCCCTATACATGTTTATACTTCCCATATAAGCTTTATTTATTATTCCTATACAAACTAATTACTCTCTACTATATAAGATAATAACCATTCACAAAACTTATAATTTAGGCCCATAATTGCTCCAATTATATGTATTATGCTGCTAAAAGCTATTTGTTACCCCCTTTTTAAGTAACAACCAAGTTTCAGCACAAGAGTTTCTCATTGGCTTGAAAATGTTCTTTTTTTATTTTGCAATTTACTATCTTGCATTACTAAATTCATATTGAGCCCCTGAATGTCATGATAACTTACTGGTTGTGATTGATTACTCCTCTCAAATGATCTATATATCACAAACATTAAGCCCTCTTTCAGCTCTAATACATTAGAATACTGAGTAGATTTTATTGGAATATTGATAAAGGATATAGTGCACAATGGTTGTAAGTCATATTAAAATATAAAACTTATCATGCTACATAATTTATGAGATACAACAGTTTTGCAAGGAAACTAGTGATATTGTTAAGTATTGTATAAGATAATTTGTATATCACATCTTAGATGTTCTTCTGATACTAGAGGTATACACCCTTATTAAATACTCCTTAAAGTGTCTAATCTCTATCCTTGGTCTTTATTCCTCTCTACAAGATTAGGAGACCCAAGTGTTAGGGTGGGTACCCTGGTTTAAGTACTTTTCAAAGAAATAAACCAAAAGAATCAAGATAAAATGTAGTATATAAATATTTCGAACTTGCACATATTATATTATGATAACTCAAAAAGGACAAAAACAAATGTCAAAAATAATCAGCAGTTTATCAAGTTTCTTTTAAGTACTAAGGGTCAGTAATGTCAATAAGTCACATTATAGCCTTACAGGTATGTAAATCCAATCATTCATATTAATCGCTTACAGCTATGTTAAGTAATTTCTAGAATAGCTAAAATTTTAGCCAATTTCTGAAGCTCCACCTTACATTAAGCAGTATTTTAGCACTAATTAGTGACAATCATAATGATTTGCCTGACAGATTCTGGGGTTTTTATGGCTGCTACAGTCCCCAATGTAAGCTCCACAGTTTGGGCATTTTAAATCACATTAAATCACCTTGCCAAGTTGTTTTCCAGGGTATTAAAAGCAACTTCTACTGTTATTTAACAGCTTGATATTAACTATAAAACATAAAAGACTTTAAAATGTTCATCATTCAAATATGACAGCATAGCATCCTTAAAAGATAGGCTTTTAGTGTTTTTTTGTGTGGGAGAAAGTAGGGGGAAAATAGGGCAAAGAATGGGATATGTGTCAAACTTTCCTGTGTTTGACTAAACTGTCTAGGGAAAATCATTGTTATATCAGCTTCTTTCAATGATCAATATAAACTTGCAAACTGGATATCATAAAATTGTAATCATTTTGCTACTATTTTAGTTATTTCAGATTTCTATTTTTTACTAAAACAAAAATCCTTTCCTTGGACACCTTCTTGATTTTTTTGACAATCCCAGACAGGGTGATATTAAATATGCCAGAAGACTTGGCTGATTTATCTTTTTTTTTTGTT
Organism: Ruditapes philippinarum; assembly: GCF_026571515.1. Taxonomy (NCBI): domain Eukaryota; kingdom Metazoa; phylum Mollusca; class Bivalvia; order Venerida; family Veneridae; genus Ruditapes; species Ruditapes philippinarum. The sequence goes on from NW_026860254.1 coordinate 232,252, forward strand.
TATATACAGATGCAATTGTTTTCTACTTTGTTAACATTTTCACTATTAATTTTCATTAACTTGTCTAATAGATGTTGTATTTTGGTTTGTTGTTTTATTTGTCATAATTATACTTCAATAATTGCACAGACAGGAATAAAATGATGTTTTTAGAGGCTGATCTTCTTTGATGATTTTGATGAGGAAAAAATCTAAAGTAAACAAATGCAATAACAAAATATGTAACAAGAATAGCTCAAATCTTGAAAGATCTAATTTGAGAACTTAAATGTCTTGTCAAGATTGTACACACAGAAACTGCAACAGAGGAAGTTTACTTTGTTTTAGATGTCATGGTTTTTATATTATGTCAGATTCAGATTGATTTTAAGATGAAATCTTCATATTTTAAACAGCACAGGTTTTATAACAGATGCATGATAAGTAAACAATTTCAATATCACTGTAAATATGTCTACTGATATTTGAGTGATCAAAATTCATGATACAGTTTGGTAGTCTTTGTGAGTAACAGTGCCAAATTCTAACTTTTATACTGCATACCATGGGCCAACAATCCTCAAGAATAAATGATGGATGATCACTGGTGACTTACTGCCCTCAACAAAAACTCAAGCATTATTTACCATAGAACAATATCAAACCACACTCAGTTCTACCATAGAACAATTGTATTCTCGTCTACCATAGAACTAGAACACTACCATAGAACAATAGTAATACACTAAATTCTACCATAGAACAATTATAGCAATACACTATACTAAGTTCTACCATAGAACAATTGTAATTATGTTTTACCAAAGAATAAATCGTAATCATGTTCTACCAAAAAACAATTGTAATCATGTTGTACCAAAGAACAATAATTTTTTATTGTAATCATGTTCTACCAAAGAATAAATCGTAATCATGTTCTACCAAAAAACAATTGTAATCATGTTGTACCATAGAAGAATTGTAATCATATTCTACCATAGAACAATTGTAATCATGTTCTACCATAGAACAATTGTAATCATGTTCTACCAAAGAACAATTGTAATCATGTTGTATCATAGAACAATTATAGTAATACACCAAGTTCTACCATAGAACAATTGTAATCATGTTCTACCATAGAACAATTGTTATCATGTTCTACCATAGAACAATTATTGTAATCATGGTCTACCAAAGAACAATTGTAATCATGTTCTACCATAGAACAATTGTAATCATGTTCTACCAAAGAACAATTGTAATCATGTTCTACCAAAGAACAATTGTAATCATGTTGTACCATAGAACAATTATAGTAATACACTAAGTTCTACCATAGAACAATTATAATCATGTTCTACCATAGAACAATTGTTATCATGTTCTACCATAGAACAATTGTAATCATGTTCTACCAAAGAACAATTGTAATCATGTTCTACCAAAGAATAAATCATAATCATGTTCTACAAAAAATACCAAACAAGAGGGCCATGATGGCCCTGAGGTCGCTCACCTGTATATAGGCCCCCCGGCCCCGGGCCAATTTTTACCCAAGGGCTTTTATTTGTTTATTTGAACAGACTTGGTAGACACCCATAAGAAGATGTTTCATGCTAAACATCTAAGTTCTAGCTCATTGCCTTTTTTAAAAGAAGATTTTTAAAGTTTTTACTATACACATATAGTTAAAAACAATGTCACCCCTGGGGCAGGGCCAGTTTTGACCCCCGGGTGTTTATTTGAACAAACTTTGTAGATATTTACTAAAAGATGTTTCATGCTTAATATCTAAACTCTAGCTATTTGGGTTTTTCCAAAGAAGATTTTTAGGTTTTTGCTATACACATATAAGGAAAATCAATGACCCCCCCCCCCCCCGGGCGGGGCCAGTTTTGACCCCAGGGCTTTTATTTGAACATACTTGGTAGACACCCATTAGAACATGTTTCATGCTAAATATCTAAGCTCTAGCTCTTTGAGTTCTTTAAAAGAAGATTTTTTAAGTTTTTACTATATGCATATAGAGAAAATCAATGACCCCTGGGGGCGGGGCCAATTTTGACCCCAGAGCTTTTATTTGAACAAACTTGGTAGACACTCATTAGAAGATGTTTCATGCTAAATATCTTAGCTCTAGCTCTTTGGGTTCTTTAAAAGAAGATTTTTTAAGTTTTTACTATATGCATATAGGGAAAATCTATGACCCCCTGGGGCAGGGTCAATTTTGACCCCAGGGCTTTTATTTGAACAAACTTGGTAGACATTCACTAGAAGATGTTTCATGCCAAATATCTAAGCTCTAGCTCTTATGGTTCTTTAAAAGAAGATTTTTTAAGTTTTTACTATATGCATATAGGGAAAATCAATGACCCCCAGGGGCGGGGCCAATTTTGACCCCAGGGCTTTTATTTGAACAAACTTGGTAGACACTCACTAGAAGATGTTTCATGCCAAATATCTAAGCTCTAGCTCTTATGATTTTTAAAAGAAGATATTTAAAGTTTTTTCTTTTGGTTGCCATGGCAACCAGAGTTCTGCATGGAATTAAATTCTTTGAACAAATTTTTAAAGGTGACCACCAAAGGAAAATTCCTGTGAAGTATGGATGAAATTGGCTCAGTGGTTTATGAGGAGATGTCATTTAAAGCAAAAGTTTACGGACGGACGCCGGACGGACGCCGGACGAAAAGCGATCACAAAAGCTCACCCTGTCACTTTGTGACAGGTGAGCTAAAAACAATTGTAATCATGTTCTACCATAGAAGAATTGTAATCATGTTGTACCATAGGACAATTGTAACTAGAACTGCCACTATCATGGCGTGAATACCCCCGCATACCACTTTGTCAGAATCAACAGTGGCCATTTAGAGCTCAAGGACAACCTCCCTGCCAAATCTGAGGTTACTAAGCCAGTGCATTGCTAAGTTATGTATTCTACATGCTTCAAATGTGAAAATGTCAATACATTGCGGACAGGACATTCTTTAGCAATTGAGAAGAAAACTTTTTTTTTTGTCAAGGTCCCTGTGACCTTGACCTTTGACCCAGTGACTTCAAAATCAATAGGGGTCACCTTATAGTCATGATCAACATCCATACCAAATATGAAGACTGTGGGTCAAAGGAATCTTAAGTAAATGGGTGGACAAACTTTTTGAAGTCAAAGTCCCTATGACCTTGACCTTTGATCCAGTGACCTCAAAATCAAAAGGGGTCATCTACTAATCATGATCAACATCCATGCCAAATATGAAGACTGTGGGTCAAAGGAATCTAAAGTTATTGGGCAGACAAACTTTTTGAAGTCAAAGTCCCTGTGACCTTGACCTTTGACCTGGTGACCTCAAAATCAATAGGGGTCATCTACTAATCATGACTAACCTCCATGCCAAATATGAAGACTGTGGGTCAAAGGAATCTTAAGTTATTGGGCAGACAAACTTTTTGAAGTCAAAGTCCCTGTGACCTTGACCTTTGACCTGGTGACCTCAAAATCAATAGGGGTCATCTACTTATCATGACTAACCTCCATGCCAAATATGACGACTGTAGGTCAAAGGAATCTTAAGTTATTGGGCGGACAAGCTTTTTGAAGTCAAGGCCCCTGTGACCTTGACCTTTGACCTGGTGACCTCAAAATCAATAGGGGTCATCTACTAATCATGACTAACCTCCATGCCAAATATGACGACTGTAGGTCAAAGGAATCTTAAGTTATTGGGCGGACAAGCTTTTTGAATTCAAGGCCCCTGTGACCTTGACCTTTGACCTGGTGACCTCAAAATCAATAGGGGTCATCTACTAATCATGACTAACCTCCATGCCAAATATGAAGACTGTAGGTCAAAGGAATCTTAAGTTATTGGGCGGACAAGCTTTTTGAAGTCAAGGCCCCTGTGACCTTGACCTTTGACCTAGTGACCTCAAAATCAATAGGGGTCATCTACTAATCATGACTAACCTCCATGCCAAATATGAAGACTGTAGGTCAAAGGAATCTTAAGTTATTGGGCGGACAAGCTTTTTGAAGTCAAGGCCCCTGTGACCTTGACCTTTGACCTAGTGACCTCAAAATCAATAGGGGTCATCTACTAATCATGACTAACCTCCATGCCAAATATGAAGACTAAGGGTCAAAGGAATCTCAAGTTATTGGGCGGACAAGAAAAAACCGACGGACAGCCGGACGGCCGGACGGCCGGACAGCCGGACGGCCGGACAAGCTGATTCCAGTATACCCCCCTTACAACTTTGTTGTGCGGGGGTATAATTATGTCCTACCATAGAACATTTGTAATCATGTTCTACAATAGAACTATTGTAATCATGTTCTACCAAAGAACAATTGTAATCATGTTCTACCATAGAACAATAGTAATACACTAAGTTCTACAATAAAACAATTGTAATCATGTTCTACCAAAGAATAAATCGTAATCATGTTCTACCAAAAAACAATTGTAATCATGTTGTACAATAGAATAATTGTAATCATGTTCTACCATAGAACAATTATAGTAATACAGTAAGTTCTACCATAGAACAATTATAATCATGTTCTTCCATAGAACAATAGTAATACACTAAGTTCTACCATAGAACAATTGTAATCATGTTCTACAAAAGAACAATTGTAATCATGTTCTACCATAGAACAATTGTAATCATGTTCTACCAAAGAACACAATTGTAATCATGTTCTACCAAAGAACACAATTGTAATCATGTTCTACCAAAGAACAATTGTAATCATATTCTACCATAGAATAATTGTAATCATGTTCTACCAAAGAACAATTGTAATAAACTAAGTTCTACCATAGAACATTTGTAAGAATGTTCTACCAAAGAACAATTGTAATCATGTTCTACCATAGAACAATTATAGTAATACATTAAGTTCTACCATAGAACACTTATAATCATGTTCTTCCATAGAACAATAGAAATACACTAAAATCTACCATAGAACAATTGTAAGAATGTTCTACCAAAGAACAATTGTAATCATGTTCTACCATAGAACAATAGAAATATACTAAGTTCTACCATAGAACAATTGTACTCATGTTCTACCAAAGAACATTTGTAATCATGTTCTACCAAAGAACAATTGTAATCATGTTCTACCAAAGAACAATTGTAATCATGTTCTACCAAAGAACAATTGTAAGAATGTTCTACCAAAGAACAATTGTAAGAATGTGCTTCCATTGAACAATTGAATCATGTTCTTCCATAGAACAATAGTAATACACTAAGTTCTACCATAGAACAATTGTAATCATGTTCTACAAAAGAACAATTGTAATCATGTTCTACCATAGAACAATTGTAATCATGTTCTACCAAAGAACACAATTGTAATCATGTTCTACCAAAGAACAATTGTAATCATGTTCTGTCAAAGAATAATTGTAATGATGCTAGAACTATAGAACAATTGCAATACACTAAGTTCTAAGTTCTTCTATCATAGAACAAAAATGCAAACAAAATTCAAGAAGATGAATTCAGAACCTAAGAAATAATTGTAATCAGTTATAGATGGGAATACAGACACCTGTTTAGAATAGACTGATATCTTCTGTAACAAACTGATATTATGAAAAAACACAATTACCAGGGTTATGTTCTTATAATTGGGTTAATTGGCCATATATCAAGCATTGATATCTATGCAGGATATAGAAAAGAGATACAAAATATCTAAGGAAATTGGGATATTAGATAACAATAGTTCATTGACATTATTGTTGTCAGGGTTTATTACATCTGGTACCTATTAGATTAGGTAACAGTTTTGGTAAGAGAAACATGCCAAATTTATTGTCCAGACAAGTTTATATATACTAGACAATACTCAAGACATAATCATAAACGGTCATGAATTGTTCCAAAAGTTCATTGTCTTTAAGTTATGGTAAGTATTAATAATAATAATAATAATAATAATAATAATTATAATAAAGACTTTATTAAAAGACGCATCATAGTTAGGCATGTCCAGTCTTCCCTATGAGTCTCTATCAAATATACAATGTACATAGTATGATAAACTGATACTTTCTCTGAAGCACAGGCTGTTCTTCAGAAGGAGTTGCAATGGTTCTCAATGGTAAAGCCATATAATGACACTAAAGGGGAAAAATGCTAAATACTCAGTATTCTTAATGAATACCCTTCCCAAAAAGATAAGATTTTTTTCTGTGTAATTCTATACAGTTAAAAACTCTAAATGCACATTAAATCAATAACAGGCATAATTGTGCCATTGGCAACAATTCATGCAAGTACACACTTCTATCCTATGGCATCTCTCCTTCAATAATTTGGTCATAAAAAAGCTTATGTCAAGTTAATTGTGCTATAATCCATTGTAAACTTTAATAAACATTTTGTACTTGAGAGTTGTTGCATTTTCTATTGTCTTTCATTAAGTCTGACATTTTCACATATCTCCCCTTTTCCAAAGCCTGTTAGATACAATACATGAAAAGCCCTCCAACTACTTTACAGAACATAACAAGTTGGTTCTTGAAATTATGCTTGAAAACCCTTAACTTTAGTTCTCATCTCCTATAACAAATCTGGCAAGATGCCATATCAAAAGTAACTGACATGTACACTTGATATAACCTTGACAAAGTTGATATTACTAAAAACCTAAATCATAAATAATTTGCCAATTCACAAATTAAAATATGTGCTTTATCTGTTACCTATCTATATTTTAACACCTTTTTTCCACAAAGTCGCTCATCTATGTTTGGAAACAACCCTAAATAGCTGATCCCTGTATCAGATAGTCATGTGAATCTTACTTATTTACTTAAGCAGTAAATGAAAGCTAAAATAACTGTTTATATATCTTTTTTTCTAAGATAATCTAATATTTCTAACACAGTGAAAGTCTATTTCCTAGTAAAATGATACAATCTTCAAATCTTTCTTACGTCACTGCAATACTCAGATACAATCAGAAAACAGTCTGCAGCGCATAGTTACAGTGCATCTTATTTGATTTCAGGCAGATTCTATGCTTGTAGCTTCTGTTTTTAAAGTTCTTGATCATTTAACATCTTAACAAAGCAACAAGTAGAAAATTAACACTCCACAATTGATGAGGTTTTAATAAAGTTAAGACTGCAAATCGAAATTACCTACAGTAGTTGTGAAATAACAAATGATACTTCATTACTTCAGAAATAGAATAATCACAGAATAATTTTGGAATAAAACTCGAATACTTTATATTCCATTACAACCTGGGACTTAGGCATTAAAAGTTGGCAATGATATTCAAGAATTTATCTTCTATTCTTTAACCTAAGACTTATAATGGTGTGAACATGTTTGAGGAGGACATATTCAAGCACAATGTCATTAGAACTCTGATATATGCAAATTTGATTATGAAGCCTGTCAAATATAGTTAAAATTTGGTTATAAATGTCAAATCTGGTGTTATTTTGTTCTATAAGACTATTGAGATATGTGGTTACTTTTACAAAACATTATGTGCACTGGCATTACTATAGAAAATGGGACAATTGTCAGATTAAAATGTTCTACTGGTATTGTATATGCTTAAGACTTTTCATATAAACCTAAACAAAGCAAAACATAATTATTGTCACCAATACAATATCTAATAATGATTAAAAAAGCTATAACCTCACTTCACATCTATTTTGTTTCCAGCAAATATACCCGACAGCTTACCAATTAGCATGGAGACATAGACAACCATGTCAAAACAAATTCAACACAAACCACCAGTTTTTCCACTCACGAGACTTCTATGATTTAATTAATTCATAAACTTGCAGACAAACAGTTTTGATCTTGCAGTGAAAAAATAGCAAAAAGGGGGAAATGCTTCAGACAGAATTAGAGGCACTATCAAACAATCTCTGGAAATATCTTTCCTCAAACAAAAGTAAAAAAAAGACAAAGACAGAAAACAATCCAAGAGGATGGCAAAAAAACCCAGCAGATAATTTGAATGTTTTATTGAAGAAGTTACATCAATAACAAACAGGATTGGAATTGAGTTGTCAGAGCCAGTCAAACTCATCGTAAACACAGACAAATTTCTAAATGAAAATATTATGAAATATCGATTCAAGCTTGAAGAATTATTTCGTTATTCCAAGTACATCCTGTCCAATAATTCTTATGCCATATTAAATAAATCTGTTAAACATATCACACTGCCAAATTCAACAGGGAAAAATTTAGACAAATGATCTTATATATGTTGTCACTTTGCCCAATAGAAAAATATTTCAGAAAAGTTCAATATCTAGGTTATTATTTATATAGAATTGATGCCACAAAACTGATGCCACAATCAAGCATTAACTGCAGTAAAATAATTAAATTGGACCAGGAAAAAGATAAACAAACACTAAATTGTAACATACTGCACAAAGAGCAAAAAGCTTTAGTCTTTCATAAATAATTCAGTCTACAAAACCATGAGATCTTAATTGGTTCCAGTAAATTTGGGGATTAAATATGAAAGTATTAGGCCATGTTGACAGAATCATCTTATCTAACTAAGTCATGTATCATGTCACAGACTGACAACAATCCTTACATTCCTCAATGTCTCAGACTGACAACAATCCTTACATTCCTCAATGTCTTTATCAAAAACATAACAGCATGCACTCACAACAACCAACCTGTCCTCTGTCATCAAAGTTTTCCTGTGCCTATGGGAAGCTTAACGACACCCACAGGTCTATGTCGGGAACTACTACAGATCAATGTCTGTCAAAATGATTGTTGTCATTCAAAACAGTCTGCCTTTAACTTTTATTTTCCTTTTATTTGGTGGTGACACAGAAATACATCCTTAAAGTTACATCCATACAGCAGTGAAGTCTATTACATAAAATCAGGAGGGATAGAGTGAAAGAGCCAAAGGGATAACTATAAACAGTTACTTTGGTGATATGACATAAAATATTTCTTTATCACTTACTTTTAGACATACAATTAAGTCATAATGGTAGAGATAATTATATACAATTCTTCAATGTGTTTTTATTTAACCGAAAATATTTCAAAAATGTATCTTTGAATGTTTTTGGTGCTAGTGTCTATGTACTCTGTAAGACAAAGGCCTGTAAAGTCAACCTTTTTTTATCTATAATTGCTTGTTGCTTTAAATCTTAGAATTTTAATGGTCACAGTTTTTGAATTTAAATTAGAAAAGATGCATTATAAACAATCAAATTACCCCTTTTCTTAAAAATAACCTTTTTATAACAAATACTTACTGTGAGATATTTAATGTATCAACAATGGAGGATTCAAGAAGTTGTGATTTTTCTGAACAGTGAAAAAAAAACAAACAACAATCAAACATCATTATCTAAAGCTTAAGCAGGAGGGAAAATTTCTCAATTTAATTATGTTATTTCAAAGACATTAAAGTGAATTGAATTCCTACACAAAGTATATTTCTGGTAGTTAAATGGCAAATGAATTAAGATGGAATGGTGTTTTGTTTGTTTGTCAGATCTGTAGAAAATCAGGTGCTTGCTTATTATCACCAATTAGTAGACAAGTTTTCTGTAAAAACTTAACATCTCCGGAATCTACAGATTCATAGAGATATAAGGAAAACTCATTAAAGTAGTAACTGAAAATATAGATAGTGTAACTTTTTTCACAGATACAGAGCTATTGTACTTGCCTTAAAATAATGTTCACCATTGTTATTTCCTTCTGCCAAACATTTACTGTATGATTGTGTACCATATTGAAAATTTAAATCATTACCACCCATTGTATGTATGTTTGCTAGTTTCACAATGCTTCTCTACAGTAGAGAGCTACACTAAAAGTATAATACAGACTTGAGTGTAACATTAAAGTACCATTCAACAATACAGTTATTGTGTATTCTGTTTAATATGATGTTTAATAGTTAAATCTAGTTAGCAAAATTTAGTTTTTCAGTTATTTTGTCATTTTTCAGTTCATTGTTATTTCTATAATACAATTCAAGTTTTATTTTCTTTAACATCTTTATTTAATCTTTGATCTCATTATTATTATGATTTATATGTCATTTGACATGACCATTGAAAATAAAAGTTATCTATTCTATTCTACACAAATTTTACAATTTTTTTGTCAATGTTACTATCATTATCAATCATTTTATTATCATTATTTACTATAATTATTATAATTGTCATCATAAACTTAACAAAGTTTTATTAATTTTTCTTCCATAAAACATGTTTAATATCAAGTCTTTAATATCAGATTCTGCAACACCAGAAATACTGAGTTACCATTTTAGGAAAATGTCTTTTCAAAGTTGTACTTATATATGAAGACATGCTGAATGTTCAATTATAGCATTCTATTATAGAAGCCAGGCTGTCTACATATATTTTGTAAATATTGAAATCAGGGCAAGTTTATTATACAGGTTTAGCACAATTTTTAGGGTGAAGGCAATTGAAATAGGAAGAGGAAATCCAGATAAATCCTGCTTGTTTGATTTTAAAATTGCAATAACCTGCCAGTGTGAGTAAACAAGGTCCTTGTTAAATAGCTTGATTAATTGATACATGAAACATGGAGCCAATGTCTGTTACAACTGTCTACACCTTTCCACCTCATCCATGAGAACAACTTCAAGATCAACAGTGAGATAGGGGCAACTGCAATGTACTAACACGATGAAGAAGATACGATATGTTTGATATTACACTTGGATATCGCAATGAATTATGGTACAGTAGAACTTCAGTGAGTCAAAGTTAACCAGACTTGCGTAAAAAACTTTGACACAGCCAGACTTTGACTCATGAATCGGTCTCAATTCAAAGACAAAATTTCAAGCAGTTGACATTAATTTTTAAGTGCTTACAAAAAGGCATAACAAAAGAGAAGAAAAATAACTAAATCAGCCTATATAAAATATTCCCATGTGATAATCAGGCAAGTCACAAGGTCTCGAAAGCTCTCAATATGAAACTAATCCATATTGTTTATTTTCAAACACAATTACAGCATTTAGAATGACACAAAGCATATTTCCACACATAGAAATGCACAGATAGGCTGTTAGAACACACATTGTCACAGCTGTGTAATTAACACCTGTCATACAAGTTGATCCGCAATCATCTTTGCAGCCTGATGGACTTTGATTTATTTATGGTAAAGTGTTCTTGAATTAATCTATAAATGGACCACATAAAAACTTTGACACATCGAAAAAAACTAGAACTGCCACTGTCATGGCGTGAATACCCCCGCATACCACTTTGTCAGAATCAACAGTGGCCATTTAGAGCTCAAGGACAATGTCCCTGCCAAATCTGAGCCAGTGCATTCTAAGTTATGTATTCTACATACTTCAAATGTGAAAATGTCAAAATCAATACACTGTGGACAGGCATTCTTAAGCAATTGAGGGGAAATTTTTTTTGTTGACCTTTGACCCAGTACCCTCAAAAGGGGTAATCATGACTAACCTCCATGCCAAATATGAAGACTGTGGGTCAAAGGAATCTTAAGTAATTGGACGGACAAGCTTTTTATAGTCAAGGCCCCTGTGACCTTGACCTTTGACCCAGTGTCCAAAAAAATCAATAGGGGTCATCTACTAATCATGACTAACCTCCATGCCAAATATGAAGACTGTGTGTCAAAGGTTTCTTAATTTATTGGGCTGACAAACTTTTTAAAGTCAAAGCCCCTGTGACCTTGACCTTTGACCTGGTGACCTCAAAATCAATTGGGGTCATCTACTAATCATGACTAACCTCCATGCCAAATATGAAGACTGTGGGTCAAAGGAATCTTAAGTTATTGGGCGGACAAGCTTTTTGAATTCAAGGCCGCTGTGACCTTGACCTTTGACCTGGTGACCTCAAAATCAATAGGGGTCATCTACTCAACATGACTAACCTCCAAGCCAAATATGAAGACTGTGGGTCAAAGAAATCTAAAGTAATTGGGCGGACAAGCTTTTTGAAGTCAAGGCCCCTGTGACCTTGACCTTTGACCTGGTGACCTCAATATCAATAGGGGTCATCTACTTGTCATGACTAACCTCCATGCCAAATATGAAGACTGTGGATCAAAGGAATCTTAAGTTATTGGGCGGACAAGCTTTTTGAAGTCAAGGCCCCTGTGACCTTGACCTTTGACCTGGTGACCTCAAAATCAATAGGAGTCATCTACTCGTCATGACTAACCTCCATGCCAAATATGAAGACTGTGGGTCAAAGGAATCTTAAGTTATTGGGCGGACAAGCTTTTTGAAGTCAAGGCCCCTGTGACCTTAACCTTTGACCTCAAAATCAATAGGGGTCATCTACTAATCATGACTAACCTCTATGCCAAATATGATGACTGTGGATCAAAGGAATCTTAAGTTATTGGGCGGAAAAGCTTTTTGAAGTCAAGGCCCCTGTGACCTTGACCTTTGACCTGGTGACCTCAAAATCAATAGGGGTCATCTTCTCCTCATGACTAACCTGCATGCAAAATATGAAGACTGTTGGTCAAAGGAATCTTAAGTTATTGGGCGGACAAAAAAAAACAGACGGACGGCCGGACAGCCGGACGGACGGCTGGACGGACAAGCTGATTCCAGTATACCCCCCTTACAACTTTGTTGTGTGGGGGTATAATAATTAACACATGAAAATTTGACTCATATACTATTTCTAGGTTTTAATAAAGAATATATGAGGGGTGAAAACGGAACTTTCATTTTATATTGATACATCAAGAAAATTGACTGATCAAAGTCCGACACATCGAAGGTCTACAGTTTTTTTTATTTGTTTGGGTTGTCAGACCAAACAAATAATGGTAGCGAAATTTCAGAGCCTAATGCTGTTAATTGCAAATGCCTAAAGTAGTCCACTTTTTTGAAGCCGCTACTTCCCTTTATATGTACACTAACGCCGCAAATTCAGGGGAGATCAACGCGTAAAGATTGTCAAATGACAGGCGCATTAATTTTCAAGCAAAGTAGTTCCCGAATGGTCAAGAATTCTAATATTGTTTCATTCTTTATAGATATACATGCTTACAGTAAGCTCCATGATTATTTACATCTATGTTTAGCGTCGAAATAATAAGAGTTACAAACCCTAATTTAGAATAATATAGTTTTCTTCAGAACATTAACATGTAACTCCACCGTGGCTGAGGGGTTTGCACACTTGCTTATGAAACAAGAGGTCTTGAGTTCAAATCCCACTTGAGGCAACTCATTTTTTTTTTTTTTTTTTTTTTAAGTCAAATAAACATTGAATTGACTATCAGTGTTGCAATTAGTTTTATAGCCAATTTACTACCGTTAAAACACTGGAAAGCATTGGTGGCACTATACAAAAACAAATTGGTTTATAATCTCACAACCTTCACCTTTCTAACATTCTGAGACCCAAACAAATTCAGCTCCTTCTGTGCTTTGATTTTAGTATATGCCAATTAAAATGCTGTTAGATCTTTATAACCATCTTTAGGGCAAATTTTAATATGAAAATTATCTTTATTCATTATCATTTGATTTCTAGTATTGTCTTATTCATTATGTTTGCAGACAGCTAGGTATGGAATATAAATAGATTACACAGAAATGCCTTTTTGTAATTTAAACAGAATTGAATGTGAATTCCATTTTATATGTAAATGTCCATGTTTTAATGATATCCCATAAATAACTGATTTTTCTTGCTGTATCTACTCATTTTTTACAATATAAGGAACATAACTTTGTACAACATAATTCATATATTTTAAATGAGTAACATCCCTTGTTTATGAAGACTCCATAACAAAAGGGAGGCAAATGTTATCAGGAAAGATTAGAATACATTTAACAGTTATTTTTCTTGCAAGATTCATTGACTTGTATCAATATATTTTATAAATCCTTTGTAAACTTTCAAGCCCTATTATAGCATAAAATCGGCTATTTTTCCCTCTTTTGCCCATGTTATAACGGGACCAAAACCATGTGTTAACATAGTCACGCGCTCTTGTTATAGCCCGGTTTCACCTATGCGCAATACATACAGGGCCCAGTAAACAAACAAACAAAAAATGACGATTTGGACTGTTTGCCAAAGAGTCATGCGCTCTTGTTATATTGAAATTTATTGATTCGAGGGCCTCAGTCGCATATTCAAGTAACTATGCCGGAAAAACGGCGTATAGACATCGGTGCTAATCTTGGTTGTCGCCCTTTCTAAGAAACGGACAGTTGTCAATGTAAACAAATTCAGTAGAATCTACCTGTCATTCAGTTTAACACTCCGGTTAACTTACAAAACTAGATAACACAAAATTAATATGAGAAAATGTTTTTTATTTATGTTAATGTTAATAAATGCCCTTTATATTTCTTTGAGAGAATAATGCTTAGTGCCTGATTTTTTTATAAACTTGTTTGCTTGAAAAAGAAACCGATTCTGATGTCACTGATCCTTTTTCTACCGTCAATCTGAAATCATTCTAAGAATTTCTGAGGGTCATGTTTTATCTTGGGTAGAGGGTAGAGTAATGTAACGTTTTTTTCCTTGAGATAATAAATCTCCAAAGGCCAAGCTTTGTTAAATCAATTAAAAATTTCGTTCGGTTCCGAGAATTTTCCAAGTTGTTTGGCCCCGGAAAAATGAAACGCATACGTAAAACATAGAATTGGATAAATACCGTCCAAGCACAAGAATTTTATGTAATTGTGTTTTGTATAAACTAAACATCACGGATCTGTTTGAAAATTTTATGCTATAATAGCGTCAACGCACGTTTTTCCGTGGTATAAAGTCTGCAGAGTCCCTCGGAACTGTTGGAGCCCTCGCCCTACCGGGCTCTGGCACCAACCGTTCCTCGGAACTCTGCAGACGTTATAACACGGATAAACGTGCGTTAACCCTATATAATAAGAAATGGTTGTTCATTTTTACATAGTAACTTGCATGACAGACTGATCGTCACACCAATAGATAATATGAAAATAATGTCTTTATTTTAAACAATTTCAAACAAAAAATCATGTCTATTAATTGTGGTAAAATTACAGCAATTGGAACAGAAGATAGAGATTATTGATTTCAGCAAAGCAAAAAGAATTGCCTCAATATTTCTCTTTATAATTTCAGAAATGACTAGCAATTGATGTCAATGTGAAAGGTCAATGTTCTTTCCAAAAGCAAGAAATGTTGTATGTACAAAGTCAAGTCTGAGACCTTCTAAATTTCTTTCCAATTAAGTGACATGGTTCCAAAAATAAGGTCAGTGTATTTATATTCAACATTATATTGGACAGCCTGCTCAGAGATGTCAATTTTAGCCCAGAAATTCAGGGACAGAATGCCATTTCACACTGACATTTGATGAGAATTAGCATTTGATCTAATTTAAACGATTTGCAAATAACTATTCAGATTGATTCTTCTGACTTGAATAAAGAGTTGACTCATAAAATAAAGTGTCACTGAAATGGTTCACCTTTTGATAATTTCATATTATTTATTGAAAGTTTCTTGTTACAATACATTCAAGATTGAAACAAGTCATATAAATCAACCTCCCTATCTGTTACATTAGTAATATGACAAATTAACAATTGACAGCTGTAAATACAAAGCATGATAGGATGGACAAACCACTGGTAATTATGTTTATATATTAAAGAACTGCTAATATTATGATAACACAAGGAAGAAATGGATTAAAGCTAAGAGTAGTTGCATTCATTGAAATAATAAAGTGTTGACAAAGGGAAAACTTTGGGAATAACTTACTTACAGCAAGCTCAATAAAGTTGGTAGATGGTGTGTAACATAGCATCTACTCTTCACTACAAATATCATTATGTTTCCCTTAACTATATAGAGTAACAAAGATCACTTTTTCTCACCTAGAGCAACAAGCACTGTCATTATACTACTCATTTAAACAGAGCAACAAACAATGTTACCCTAAAATAGAACCATCTAGAGACACTGATTTTATCTCACTTATCTGTCCTCCAACTTAAATCACAAATCAACTTAAAGCAACAATAACCTCATTATGGCACCTCAAGGTTTGCTGAAAGCTGCTCAAATTAAGTTTCATTTACAATTAATGGAAAACACTCTTAA
Organism: Ruditapes philippinarum; assembly: GCF_026571515.1. NCBI lineage: Eukaryota > Metazoa > Mollusca > Bivalvia > Venerida > Veneridae > Ruditapes > Ruditapes philippinarum. Next base: position 248,388 of record NW_026860254.1, read on the forward strand.
AAGGAGACACATTAATAGATTTTAAGTATCAAATACCAGAAAAGTTTAATACTCAGTATTATTATAGCATTTCATTGCCAGATCACAATTGCTTTTGTTAAATTTTCATTTTCATACAGTTACTATTACCCTTGCATAGTGGCAGCAATTTGTCTGTTTTGCAGCTCCCTTCAGGAATAAAGGCAGTGGTTAAAGTATAGAATGACATTAAATAATGCATGCAATAGAATACCCCCTTGTGTTAATCTCATAGAAACAACATGCACTTAAAGTCCCTATGGTGGAAAATTTCAAAGAATATTATGAATTCATTTTTACAAGATAAGGTGACAATAGATTTATGCAAGTTCAAAATAACAATGGAGTGCACAATTTCACTGATCACAGTTTAAATATTAACACTGGATCAATTCAAACAACGAGGACAGACAAAGTTCAGTGCTACCTGATCATGGTCTACACTGTTTGCCGTTCAGTCGTTATACTTTCACTGAAATTTTCCTCTTAATAATTATGATGATGATTGGTTTTAATAGACAATTTTGTCAATGAAAAATATTATATTAATGGAAGCTCATAAACATGGAAGACTGAATGGGAGACACCACGCAAATATCAAAATTAGCTCAGGTAGTTTGTTATTACATCCCACCAGTAAGCACCTCCACGAAGCATCTGATTTAACAATTGCAATCAATTTATAATAAACTTATTTCTGACTTAATCGTGATGTCAATGATGCATAAAACAAACAATTGTGGTGGGAATTCACTGAATACTTCCCATATCTAAACTGTTTGAATGACGAAATCATTTTTTTTCTTTTTTCTCAACCACCTCTGCAGTTTAATTAAACAAGAGGGCCATGATGGCCCTGAGGTCGCTCACCTGTATATAGCCCCCCCCCCCCGGGCCAATTTTACCCAAGGGCTTTTATTTGAACAGACTTGGTAGACACCCATAAGAAGATGTTTCATGCTAAACATCTAAGTTCTAGCTCATTGGGTTTTTTAAAAGAAGATTTTTTAAGTTTTTACTATACACATATAGTTAAAAACAATGACAACCCTGGGGCAGGGCCAGTTTTGACCCTGGGGCAGGGCCAGTTTTGACCCCCGGGCTTTTATTTGAACAAACTTTGTAGATATTTACTTAAAAATGTTTCATGTATAATATCTAAACTCAAGCTATTTGGGTTTTTTCAAAGAAGATTTTTAAGTTTTTGCTATACACATATAAGGAAAATCAATGACCCCCGGGGCGGGCCAGTTTTGACCCCAGGGCTTTTATTTGAACATACTTGGTAGACACCCATTAGAACATATTTCATGCTAAATATCTTAGCTCTAGCTCTTTGAGTTCTTTAAAAGAAGATTTTTTAAGTTTTTACTATATGCATATAGGGAAAATCAATGACCCCTTGGGCGGGGCCAATTTTGACCCCAGGGCTTTTATTTGAACAAACTTGGTAGACACTCATTAGAAGATGTTTCATGCTAAATATCTTAGCTCTAGCTCTTTGGGTTCTTTAAAAGAAGATTTTTTAAGTTTTTACTATATGCATACAGGGAAAATCTATGACCCCTGGGACAGGGCCAATTTTGACCCCAGGGCTTTTATTTGAACAAACTTGGTAGACATTCACTAGAAGATGTTTCATGTCAAATATCTAAGCTCTAGCTCTTACGGTTCTTTAAAAGAAGATTTTTTAAGTTTTTACTATATGCATATAGGGAAAATCTATGACCCCCTGGGGCGGGGCCAATTTTAACCTAAGGGCCCTAATTTGAACAAACTTGGTAGACACCCATTAGAATATGTTTTATGCTAAAAATCTTAGCTCTAGCTCTTTGGGTTCTTTAAAAGAAGATTTTTTAAGTTTTTACTATATGCATATAGGGAAAATCAATGACCCCTTGGGCGGGGCCAATTTTGACCCCAGGGCTTTTATTTGAACAAACTTGGTAGACATTCACTAGAAGATGTTTCATGCCAAATATCTAAGCTCTAGCTTTTACAGTTCTTTAAAAGAAGATTTTTTAAGTTTTTACTATATGCATATAGGGAAAATCAATGACCCCCGGGGCGGGGCCAATTTTGACCCCAGGGCTTTTATTTGAACAAACTTGGTAGACACTCACTAGAAGATGTTTCATGCTAAATATCTTAGCTCTAGCTCTTTGGGTTCTTTAAAAGAAGATTTTTTAAGTTTTTACTATATGCATATAGAGAAAATCAATGACCCCCTCGGGCGGGGCCAATTTTGACCCTAGGGCTTTTATTTGAACAAACTTGGTAGACACTCATTAGAAGATGTTTCATGCCAAATATCTAAGCTCTAGCTCTTACGGTTCTTTAAAAGAAGATATTTAAAGATTTTTCTTTCGGTTGCCATGGCAACCAGAGTTCTGCATGAAATGGAATTCTTTGAACAATCTTGATAGAGCTTCATACAAAGAGTATTCCTGCCAAGTTTCATTAACATTGGCCTTGCGGTATCATAGAAGATGTCCTTAGAATATTTAAAATGTGGACGGACGACAGACGACGGACGCCATTTGGTTGGCCATCCTAAAAGCTCACCTGCACTTTGTGCAAGGTGAGCTAAAAACTAATCAAATTTACACTTGTTATACTCCAGTTCACTGTCAACCTTTTATAGTTTTTATTATGGAATTTAAGGAAGAAACAACCTTAGGTATTGTATAATTGATAAAAGGAAAATCTGAATAACATTTAAGCTAGATGTTTTTATTCTTCTTATTTATATATGCATGTTTCAGTAACTGATCAAGAATTTTATCATTTACAATTCTAGAACACTATACTTTTTTATTATATATAGTTTAACTTTACTCAATGAAATTCCATCCAAATGTAGAAAAGTAAGTAAACAAACAAATTAAGAGAGCTATTGCTTTAAACTCTTTACAATTTGTTGGGATGTGTTGATATATCAGAAACTTGGAACATTTGATCTCTTCCTCTTTTTTTACACGAAAAAACAATCTTGATCAAGAATTACTATAATATCCCAGCAGGGAAAAAATGGTACACAGGAAACAGGAATCCATACAAGAACAGAAATTAGGGTCACTGTAAGGGTAATTGATGGTTTGAGCTTACATATTTAACAAAAATAATCAAGGTTTCTTTTTCTCTGACACCAGCAGATATCCTCCAATAACCATACTATAACAATACTATTTTATTATACAAGGAAAGTCTTTGCACAAACACAATTTACATGATTTTCCCCTCAGGATAAGGTCATGAAAAGAGCAGTGGCTATTAGAATATAGGAATAAATCAGCAGACTGAAGTGGCACTTATGACAGAGTAAATTGACCAATTGTGAGCAAAATCAGAGAAATATCTCCAGAATACAAAAATCAAGAATCTGCTATAGTATCAAACAATAAGATACATTTTATCTTGAGAAAATTACTTTCATTTCTTAAACAAACAGTACTGTTAACTGTTATCTCTGGCATAAATGCTCATCCATGTACTGAAATTTTTGTTGCACACTGTCATAATTAAGCAAAAAAATAACATAATTTTTGCACAAATCTTTTTTGCAGATTTCTTAATGCTCTTAGTTTTGTCAGTTAACTTATCTAGCAATGCCTACTTGAATAATTTTGCCTTTCTTATCTCAGTAATTTAAACACCCCTTAAATTTGTTGCTTCACTTTTGATATTTTAACATCATTTTTGCTGTTAAATGATATTTAATGGATAATGAACAATTATGCTCTTTGCTGAAATGCTTTTATTAAAATTCAATTAAATGTGCTGTTCTCGATTGCTCTTGAATTTCTTGCTTAAAATCTCTTAACCTCATACACCCACAAGGATTCTAACATTATAAATAATAATTACATGAAAATTACAGAAGAACATCATTTCTTTAAAATTTTCAACACATTTTTAAACAAACTGTATCCAGCAGTTGTTATTTCTCTTTCAGTAATTTCCACATAAAAGTCCAAAATCCACTGGAACTGTCAGCAGAAACCACAAAAACATTTTCCTATTCTCAAAATCTGAGGAAATACTAAAGACAAGACCATCTGTCAAGAAAGACCACATTTTTCATATCTGAAGCATGGTTTTTATTGCCCGAAATACGTAAAAACTTACCTAAAACCTACAGTATTTGTAGCCTTTAAACATTTTCTTACCTGAAAATATACAAAGATATACATTAATACATTGCTGCAGGTTACAATAAAGTGAATCTAATACTAGGGTGGCAAATAAATGTGACTTTTGGATTAATGTATAAATGGTGAAAAATATAAAAAATAACAATGATTCTAGTAAATGTTCCA